>NW_028292585.1:10741461-10913961 GCF_029948245.1 Actinia tenebrosa | reverse complement strand
GTATAAAAGTAAATTCTAGTAAATTTTAGAAATAAATTGGCCCAAATATATATATACATATACATATGTATATATGTGTAAGTGTTTGTAAGTGTTTGTAAGTGTCTGTAAGTATGAGTACTTCCTAAGAACGCGCGCGCTCATTGGTTAATTGGAGGTGAATATTGTACGATATTCACCTCTGAATTTCGGAATATTGAGTCGCCAACAAAATGGCATCTGCCGGCAATCGTTTTGCTATAATTTCCGATGAGGGAATTGAAAAAATGAAAGTAAATGCCATTCCTATCAATACTAAAGAGGCAACGAAGTATGGCTTAAACGTTGTGCTAAAAGTTTTGCTAAAAGTCGCAAACTGAAAGTTTCTGTTTGTTTGTTTGTTTGTTTATATATATGCAGATATGCGATATGCAGAAATTATGATACTTTTGCATATGCATAAAAGTATATAAAAATGTTATTAGAAATTATGGGATACCATCTCTGATATTTTTTTCAGAAAGCCCTACTGATATAGGCAACCCCCCCCAAAAAAATATCATCAGCGATGACAATCCATAATTTCTGATATACTTTTGATATACTATATATATATATATATATATATATATGAAGTGTTTAAAAAACGAGTAGGAGTGTTTTATCAGATATAAAAGCACGAGGCGTAGCCGAGTGATTTTATACCTGATAAAACACGATCTACGAGTTTTTTGAACTGCTTAAAACACTCATGAACAATTTATAAGATTTTGGTTTAACTGGAGCCACCATACACGTCACGAACATGGATTTTTATACTTCGATAGAGATTTGACGTCACGGGCATGCGCAATCAGATTCATAATTCATCCCTGATGAAGTCATCCTCATAGTATTCGAGTGTTCTTTATATTAAGATCACGTGTGTCTTTATATAAAGACACATGTGCCTTTATATAAAATCACTTGAATACTAATGAAGAGGACTTTATCGGGTATAAAGGTTCATGCACGTGACGTGTATGGTGGCTCCAATTGGACCATAAGCTTATGAATTATTAATGAGTGTTTTAAATATATATGTACTGTTTAATAAACGAGCAGGAGTGTTTTATCGGGTATGAGACACGAGGCGTAGCCGAGTGGTTTTAGACCCGATAAAACACGATCTGCGAGTTTATTGAACGGCTTAAAAAACTCTTGATGTATTTTCTCATACTGTACCGAATTCTTTACGAAATAAACCAAGTTTGATAGAGAAAATCCAAGTTAAAGTTTATGCAAATGAAGACGAATCTATATCAGATATAAAACCTCCTTCATAGTCATGATTTCTATTGTGTTTCCTTCATGAATTATTAATGAGTTTTTTAAATATATATATATATACTTGATTGCAGAAACGTTGTAGTATACATATATACATTTATACAAATACCTAGTGAGATGCATATTGCAATTTTACTTTTTTAACCCTCAAAACCAATTGATTTATAATCTGTAGGATGTAAAACACAAGAATAAAATATTTTGACGTTCATTGAATGAACAAATAATAAACAAAGCGAGTTTTCTGTTTTGCATATCATTAAATATACTGAATAAATTAGATATTTGTATAAATGTAAACTACAACCTTTCTGCAATCAAGTGTATTTAAGCAATAGAATTCTCCCAATTCTCCCAACCCCCGACTGTTGTTATCAGGCTATGTAAACACAGAGAAAAAGTTTTCTATTGCTTTTATAAAATAAATACTAAGGGAAAACATTACCACTTGATAGAAAATAAATCTTTATTTGAGTTTGATTTTCATTTCAAAATACAAATTCTCCATACATCACAAACTGCAATCGTTAGCCAATTAAATTTCGTTTAATAAACGCCAAGGAAGCAAATGTGAAGCGAGAAAGAATCGCTAGCTATTTTAAACATTTATCATTCTAAAACTTTAAAACAAATACAAAGAAATGTTCAAAGATTAAATAGAAATCTTAATAAAAGAATTCAGAATTGATTGTCTTTACGAAAGTGATCAAAAGTAGATTAGTGAGTGTCACTGTGACTGGAATTCTCGGTTGAAAGAAACGTGGTTTTGCTCAATTTGACAGCCAGAAAACATGGCAGCGATGTTAAATGTTTCCTCTTTCTTCGAGAAGATATTTTGTGGAGCTGAAGAGCTATCGCTGGAAAAAGTTTGAAGCGTCTGACTGTTTCCTTGAAATAGTTGTATTCCTTCTCGGGCGCGGTGCATTTAAATCATGAGAAAGCACGTCGCTGAACAACCGAATCTGTCCTGACGAAGGACGTGTTGGGCCGTGTTGTAGCTCCTGAGGGAATTCTCTTTGCGGTGACCAACGAGAGATTGTCATGATATTACGATCAGAAAGACTTGCATGAGACCATAGGGTTATGCCTGTGGCCCTGACACAAGTCAAAATTTGGAACTTCGTCTTCAAAATACATTTTTGGGGGCGTTTTTTTCCTCGAAACAAACTGTAAATTTTTGAACTTGTACCGGGGAAAAACGAAAGTTGTGACGTCACAACTGTGTTTACATACCCTCATGCAAACATGGCTATCAACCAATCACAGCGTGCGTACTATTTAATTCATTTTATAAATATATATATATATATATATATACACACACCGAATCCCTAAAACCTTGACAATTTAGCGATATATATACATATGTATGTATCCCCTTTTTCCTATTGTCTTTCCTTGAAAATCCAGGTAAGACAATAGAAAAAAGGGGGATACACATATATGTATATATATCGTTAAAGTGTCAAAGTTTTAGCGATTCGGTGTATATATATATATACACTCGATTGCAGAAACGTTGTAGATACATTTATACATTTATACAAATATCTAATGAGATGCATAATGCAAAATAACCATTTTCAACGCTTAAAACCAACTGATTTATAATCTGTACGATCTAAAAGACAAGAAAAAAATATTTTGACAGTCATTGAATGAAACAAACAATAAATAATGCGATTTTTCTGTTTTGCATATCATTAAATATACTGAATAAATTAGATATCTGTATAAATGTATACTACAACGTTTCTGCAATCAAGTATATATATATATATATATATATATATATATACAGCCGTTTGCAAAAATTATCAAAAGTATATCAGACACGGCGGCGGGATATCTTACTTGATATTTTGTTCGGAAAGCCCTAGTGATAGACAACTCGAAAAAAATATCAGGGATGATATCCCATAATTTTTGATATGCTTTTGATATACTTGTATATACATTGGAAGCGGCCATAATTTAGCGTATACCATCTTGTGTACTTCCTAAGAACGCGCGCGCTCATTGGTTAGTTTGAGGTGAAAATTGTACGATATTCACCTCTGAGTCTCGGAATATTGAGTCGAGAACAAAATGGCATCTGCCAGCAATCGTTTTGCTACAATTTCCGATGAGTTTCTGTTTTTTTGTTTTTATTGAATTATTGTATATAAAAATAAGTTACTCTGTACACAAGCTGCTAAAACAATTATTCGCCTCAGGCTCAGTGAATATCGGGGAATATTTGCCTCGCCGCTCGAAGACTCGCGTCTCGGTAAATATTCCCCGATATTCACTGAGCCTTCGGCGAATAATTGCTAAATATATTTGCATATGCGGTAATATGACTTCATGTAATGGTAACTATATGACTATGTGTTTATAATCATCGTTTTATTTATTTATTTATTTTTTCATTATTATTTTTTTTACAAAGTCCTGGTAGCGTTATTGTCCAGCTTGAGGTTGGTGCGGCTGAAGCGGAAGCTGAAAGTTTGATTCAAACAGCAAATCGAGTTCTTAACAATGACAAAGCTTTGGATTTAGATCCAAATTTCTTCTTGGTTCAAGATCTACAAGGTTAGTGTACATTATTTTAGGATCGTTATTGTTAATATGTAGTCATTTGTTGATATTTTTATTGATTCCCGTTGTGTAGGTTCGAAAGGCTGCAGACCTCCAGCTATTAGTCTGAGCTTGTCGCATCAAATGGACAACCCAACGCTCACACTCAAATCAGAGGACTTTACAGTGACGTCAATTATTGGTCTAGAGTCAACGAAAAGCTGTTCTCATAACGTATCAATAGAATTTGAGTGGGTGATATCAAGGCTTCCTGAAGGAAGTGACTATTTTGAGAACAGAACAACTATCACAAAGGGTGCATCCGAAAACTCGTTGAAAATAGGCAAACGAACACTCCAGTACGGTATTTACTACTTAGAGCAAAGAGTGGGAATTCCAAAAACGAGACTATTTAACTATAACTTTGGCTTCTTTGAAGTGCGAAAAACACCGCTGCGCGCAGTCCTCACTGGTCCGAAAGTTGTTGCTAGGGGTTACAACGACTTAATAGTTATGAATGCCTCATCGTCGTATGATCCAGAGCCCGCAATAAGATCGAGTGATGGCATGACTTTTCAGTGGTTTTGCAAACGACAAGAAGAAAAGTTGCACGGCCTTCGTGATATTGTTTCTCGTTCGCGTATCCCGTTAGTACATATCCCGGGCCCTAACGAGAAACTTGTTGAATCTGGATGTTTTGGAACTGGAATAGGAAGAATAAACGAATCTGGTCCAATCCTGAAGCTTCCTGTCAATAAGATAAAAGCTGGCCTAAAGTATCAAATCATTGTGATTGCCATAAAAGACTCAAGGGAAAAAATAGCAAAAAGTGTAGTTAAAGTTGATCAAGTAGCAACAATGAAGGTCAAAATCTCGTAAGTATATCAAACAGATTTTCTGGATAATAAACATGCAAGAAAGGAGACTGAATATCTGTAGCAAAGCCATAAATGAATGAATAAAAGGAATGGATGAATCTAAAATAAAGAAATTGTACAAGGTAATTTAACATTAACCTTTTTCCTTTTATTCCAGATGCAAACAAAATTGTGGAAAATATTCACCCGAGCAAAGCATGATCCTCCAGGCCAGCTGTAAGGGTATCATATGCCAGGAACATCTGAAATATACCTGGAAAGTTATAGAAAAAAAGGTTTTGGGCAGCAATGTCAGCTGGGAGTATGCCAATATCAACTATGTCTCTACGAAGCAAGAAGCAGACGTTTCGAGAATATCTATATCCAAAGGAATATTGAAGGTTGGTGTGAAGTACATGCTTGAAGTCACTGCCAAATCTCATTCCGGGACAGTTGCGATGTCAAATTTTACTCTTAATGCGAACGAAGCACCGCGAGGTGGTAAATGTTTCGTGGATGCCCGTGTTGGAGAAGCTTTCACTACAGTCTTCAACTTCACTTGCTCGGGATGGATAGACGAGGAACCACCGCTCACCTACAAGTTTCAATTTACAAAGCCATCTGGAGTTGAGGTGCTCTTACAATCCAGCCACATGGCTAATGTATCGACGAAACTGCCAGTCGGATATGCTGACAATGATTATGATCTCCCCATGAACGTTTTTATCGTTGATTCAGTTGGAGTTGGTATAGACGTGCAAATTGTTGTAAAGGTGAGTGAAAAAGAGGCGGGAATTTTTTTTAAAGGCCTTACTCAAAAACATGCACATTTTGAACTATAAATGATGAAAATATGAACATTGATTAAATGGGAAAAATTTTAAACTAAAATAAAATTTCACATTTATCATTTTTTCCATTTGATCAATCACTATACTTTCACTATTCATATGAAAACTGAGCAATGTTTTTTGAATAGGTCTGAGATGATGGCATTTCAAGGTCATGACACAATTGCAAGGCTACCCTTTCTTTTGTTCTGTTTTCTTCTTCATTATTTCTATCTTTTATACATAAATGATAACTTGCATGCATGTTTAGAAGTATCTTTATCATGTAAATCTCTATACTATTACCAGAGTAAGCCTTGGTTGACACCTCTTTATACATCTTCTGCTTCTGGTAAAAAGGTATGTTATGTTCAGCAGTGTATACCGTACCCAAATACCTATAAAATATTTTGAGTATCGCTCGACTTATTTTATAGATAGCCTTTTTTAAAAAGCTAAATTGCACAGGGAAAAAAAATTATTTTCGTTAAGATGAAATTCTAGATTTAGTAGATATTACAAGCTTTTTAAATATGTATTTGGCCACGCAGCATACACTTATCATAACTTTTCTCTTCAGAATTATAACTGATTAAACTAATAACTATTCTGAAAAAAAAGCCGGAAATATATTATAATCGTAATAAAATGTGATATGGGATAAAACTTACATATCCCAAATGGATCGATATGAAGAACTCGCAAACCTCTAAAAGTAATCCTAAAGCTTATATTTGCCGAACCTGCCTTTTTTTGATCTTAGAACAACAGAAGAGCAATAGAATCAACGAGAGACCATGCTCTCTTAAATCACAAGTTAAGGGGCTGTTTTTCCGGACGTATATGGCATGCTATTTTTTATCTGGTTTCTTTAATTAGGAGTTTTTTCCTGTGGGAGATAATATAATAATGTCATAATTAATTATTTAGGCAGTAATCGGAAAGAAAGACGTCCCCCAGTTTCTCTTTATTCTTTGTTTTTCTGTTGAGCGATTTCAAAGTGCAGTCAAAATGCACAAGGTTAATGAAGTAAAATATAAGGGATTCTGTTTGCAATTGTTCAATATATTGAATTTTAAAATAATTCGAGAACATATAAATAAACCACTACTTGAGTACCGTTTATCAACTTTTGATAACCATTTTTGTATAAACAAAAATGTCAGATTGTTGAAACGTCTATGCAATTTACTGATAACCAGTAAATTGATAATTGCTCATTATAAGTATCTCCAAAATACACAAAAAACGTGCATATTGAACTTCCATACAAACAGCATGAATGATTTGCACTATGTTTGCAAAACAATAAAGAAATGAAAAGGAAAGGAAAGGAAAGAAAAGAAAAGAAAAGAAAAGAAAAGAAAAAAATGAAGACTGCTGTAAGATAACCACCCATTAAGATATGTCAGTGCAGATCAGACGACTCACAATAATACTTCTCTTGTTTAGGTTACCCCGATTAAGGTAGAAAACTCGACTTTGTACCATTACACAGTTGGAGAAAAGAGTAGGCTTAGCGTGCTATTGAAAAATAATAATATTAAGCAAGCTACAAATCTGGCCAATGAAGTCCTTTCAATGATGTCTAGTGATGCTGTGAGCAACATGACAATGCTTGATAAGATCAAGGTTAGTAGCCAAGCGCTTGCTCTATGACTTTGATACATAAAAAACATCCTTTTTTACGAGGGTAGCACTTAATAGCCAGGGGCTAACAAACCTGTGGCCCTCGTTCCGTGATCGAATTGGAATATAGGAGTTCATTTTTTGTATATACATTAAAACTCGGTTTAGAGGGTAACGCTAAATAGCACGACGCGTAGAGGTACTGGTACTTACAAGAGAGGACGCGCAATTGGAGATCACTCGTTTAAACCAATGGAAATTGGAAGCCTTATACGCGCCTGATTCCAAAACGAGGTTAAAATCCCTTTTGATCCCGGTACAAATACAAGTAACTAATAATTTTGTCATGGCAAAAATATCAATCACTCGTGTCTCATGCGCGCATCATATCGAGCTAATGATAAACAAATCAAGGAATCTGTAAGGAAGCCACTTTACAATACTAATACCTAATCAGAAACCATCAGACAACTAAATCAGATAGCTGTGACTACTATCGTTAATCTGATGATTACTTAATTGCGCGAAGATGCATATATGTTTTATGGTGCCTTATGATAATTCTATTTTTCTTTAGATAAAGGACAACATGATCAACCACATGGCAAGAGTAAATGTTACTGATATAAAAAAACTAATTCAAGTTGCGTCAGTTGTAGCAGGTATAACAGAAAACCGAACTGAGTTATCACAGATGTCTCAGGTAAACACTTTTAAAAGTATCCAATGTCTTCTAGATAAACATAACATCGAATAGCTAGACGCATCTGGTTATAGGCCTTTTGTCTTGCGTTATGCTCTGTTATCGTGCTACGTTTGTTCAATCTCGCTCACAGAGCCATTATTTCTTGCTGCGCATGCTCGAAGAAATAAATATGACACTTGAAAAATTCAATACTTCCTACCTCCTGATTAATCCTTAAGAGAACAACAAAAACTGAAACCGGAAATAAAATTAAGTTCACTACTAGAAGCGCCGACTTCCATCGGCTCGACTACAAAGATGATTTTGTAGCTCAATTTATTTACTTTAATAGTAAAATGTTTTACAATTCCTTTGAGAGAATGCATCAAGATGAGATCATTTTATTTACATTAAATAAAAGTAATAAACATGAACTGTACGTATTCGATTTTGAGCTATGGATACTCTTACCCCTTCTCTCTTAACGTTTGCACTTGGTCCAACTTTAGTGAATATAAAAGGAAAACAGTACTTTTTAGATTGGTGTATCAGTCGCAAATGCCATTCCGAGTGCCAAGTATACACGAGTGCCAAGCATACACGAGTGCCAAGCATGATACACTTTTGATTTGCAGTATCCAGTTGACAACACGGATAGCCGAAGCCAATTGCATTGAAAGCAAGAGTTTTAAAACGTTGTCCGAATGCATTTATGTTTTTATCTGGTCCGTCATAATGCGCATGTGAGAGATACTTAGAATCTCGGTCCTCCAGATTGAATTTTTCCAGAACCTTTTATTTAGTCCACCATGTCTAGTAAGAAATGATAACACCTTTGGGAAAGAGAATGTGTTTTGTTTGTTTGCTTTGTTTTGTCCTTATTTAAAGCTGGTTTTTTTTTTTTGGTAATCATTTCCTCTTTTTTTCCCCTGACTAGGTAAAGTCAGTGAGTGTCCTTGAATCCATGACAAAAGCTTTTCATGGTATTTCGATTGAAGTTAAGAAAGGTTCCGCGCGTATGGTGAATGAAGCAAGTACAAACCTCCTACATGGCATGGGCAATATCCTGGATACCTATGCCTTTACTGCCGAAGCCTATTCTAATAAAGAAGAACTTCCTTTTGTCAGCAGCAATGATACTAAAAAAGAAAAGGTATGATCTCGATGTTTTGTTTATAAGGTTAACTTTGACATTTGTCGCGAAGCTGCAAAGCATGTACAAAGTATATTATTTAATTATGATTTGATCATGCTGGGAGTGCTTATAAAGGCTTCCCTTTTTCGATCTACGCGTCCCAGGTGATCTCGCCCCGAAGCGCGCAAAGGATTATTTGTCAAATCGAACAGTTCCTAATACCCAGTCTAGCTCCTATTTTATAGTATCTCACGGTAATCAAAATGGCGGCGGTTGATTAATTAAGGTAATTCCCTTGCTTTGCACTGCGCATTTTTTTGCGTGTGCGACTAAAAGCATGGAACTATCAAAGTTTGGGCATTTTTCTTTCGGAAACTAAATAAGAAACGTGCTCAAAACCAATTTTAACTTTTTTCTCTTTTTTGAGTAGAGAAATTGCGATATTTATCTGTATCGCCCCAGTCTCCACTCGGAAAAGTGTCAGTTTTCGATTATTTTAAAATGTTTTTTCAAGATAAATCAAAAACGAGAATGGTGGCCCCCATTTTTTATTTCAGATTTTTGATAAATGCGATGTTCTACATTATATATGAAAATATGAAGAAAAGTTTATTGGATAGATTTTGAAATATTTTGATGATGAGATGAGAATAGTTGACATGTGAAATTTTTGGACGTTCGTAGAGGCGCACATACCTGCATTTTTCACTAATAGTTCAAGAATCATAGTCACCCAATGACTTTGATGGATTTAATAGTATAGAATATCTAGTAAACTTCGAGTTATAAGTACGTTTTGTATACGAAAGTACTTTTAACTGTGAATAAAGGTTCTTGATTACAGCTTCCGGTTGCTATCGCATTTCACTATAAACCCCATAATATAAATTGACATTTTTGAAGAGCATCTAACGAAAAAACGAGAATGGTGACACCCCACCTTTTTAATGCAGTTTTTAAATATGCATAGCATAATTAATGCCCATGCAAAGTTTCAGGACAATGTTATTGGCAAAATTTCTTTCGAGGGAATTACCTTAAGACAACACCGATGTTGCTTACTGTTATTGTATTTATTCTTTGTTTTTATTAATTTTAATTGCTGAAAGGGAAAGAGGAAGCTTTTCTGGTACATCTAACGTAAAATATTTCAATGTAAAGTCATATTTCAACGTATTAAAAAGGTTAACTCGAAATACGACTACATTTTTAAATTCATTATGAATCTTTTGGCGATGCAACAATAACGATTCTGATTGGTTAATGGTAACCGAAAGTGCTTGCGCGAGATCACATGGTCATGCTTTTTACTGAATGTTTTCTCCTCTTCTGCCGCCTAACCCCCACGAGCTTTCTGACTGCAAACGGCACGCGTGATTGTTTTTTTATATCCTCACTTTACATGTAAACAAACTTACAGACGTTTCGAAAGGTTAACTGACATTTTAATAGGGTACCAAGCCAAATATTCAAATTTTAGATTTTTCCCAACTCATCAATATATATTTTTTCCTTTCTAATTCCAATGCATTTTCCATTGCTGATTGCGTTACTATCCTGCATTCGTTCTAGGCTGTCAGCAAGAAAACAATCAAAAAAGTGATGAAGTTAATCGAGATTATAAGTGACACTCTGTTATCAACCATGAGTCCTGGAGAAAGGCCAGCGCGAGTAACAACTAAAAAGATCGAAATGGTCGTTCGAAGAGGGGATGTAGAAGACATTGGTAAAGAAAGACTGGACCTTGACGGCGGGGGCGTAATGTTCCCAGATAGCAAAACCCTATTTGGCAGCCAAAACAAAACCCCATCGCATTTAGACACGCAGGTATAGTACTATATATATATATATATATATCGATAGCGAACCAGGTTCAAAGTAATAGTCCGTCATTGTATCCATATTGTCCGTTTTCTCTTTTTCTTTTATTTGTTTTATTTTGCATCTTTTATTCTTCGATCTGACCATCATGTGACATTCTGCAATTCTGTTTACGTTAATTGGTGCTATTTAATGCTCTGGAGCACGTTTTCTCCAGTAAAAGATAAGATCATCTAAGAGACGTAACAAGGAAATGTAGCATCTCAACTTTGGAAAACGCAATAATGAGCAGTAACACTCGATTCAAGTCAACACCATTTATTTTCGTTAAAAAAACCCCTGCAAAATGACAAGTGGAAAAGCATAAATATAATTATATAGCATCTCTTTTTTATAACTCCACAGATACTGATTTTAAAGAATAATCCATTTAAATGGGATAGCTCAGCCAATCAAGTATCTACTCCAGTGCTAAATATAGAGCTAAAAGACGATTCGGGTAAAAAATTGAAAATCGAAGGACTCGAAAAGGAAGTAGAACTGCTTATCAAAACTCCACCAGGACAGTCTGATGGTCCTACTCTTAGCACCTTCTGCAAACCAAGTGTTAACGGTAGTATGCTGTACCATACAACGAACATAACAGGCAATAACAAAGGTATTCATATAATACTTATGCCCGAGACTCAGCAAAGACTCGAGGTTTTCGTGGGCTATAGAAGAAGACCAACCGCTTTTAACTATGACTTCAAAGTATCTGTTCCTGATACCTCGCACTGCAACAAATCGGAAAACTGCACGGAAAACTATATGATTGCCGTTCCTGCTAACATGACTAAATATCCAGGAGTCTATTACATTGGTGTAAGAAATCCCGGAAGAAAGGATAGCAATGTTAAATCGAGAAGAAGAAGATCATGCTCAGAAGCAGGACGTCAGAAACGGTCTGCAGTGTGTGTAGAGTTTAAAGACCCGCCAACTACTCCTCCCCCGACACCACAGGCAGTGATTCCATCATACGACCCTACGACTGATATCAACTACACTATATCTGTATCTGTCAAATCCTGCTTGTATTGGTCAGAAGCGAAAGAAAAGTGGACAAACTATGGATGCCGTGTAAGTAGCATATGAAAATCACGAAGTGATGTTTTAGCGTACGTAGGTCAACTAATACCCCGTTCATACAAGACCTTTAAACATCATTTTTATAAGAGTTGTGTAGTTTAACTAGTGGCTGGCTGTTTACACCGCGTGCTCAGCTAATAAAACAAGTTCCAAAACTGGTTTAACTAAACTACCTTGTACTGAAGCTAGACCAGAATGCACCACGTTCGATATCTTAGAAAAGTTCTATGGAAGCTAAAATGGCTATTGAATTTTTGCAATTTGAGTATGTTGATAACGACATTATTTCAACCCTGTCTAGCCCTTATTTACCTGGCACTAAAGCTTATTGTCTTAAGAAGACAATGCAGAGGAAGGGAAAAGTTATTGATAAGAGTCAAAATAATTTAAATGTTTTTTTTCCCCCTAAAAATCATCAGGTGTCCAGTAGAGTAGTGAATGATTCGTTGGTTTGCCTCTGTAGTCATTTGTCTTCATTTGGTGGTGACTTCTTTGTGGCACCAAATCCAATAGACTTTGATCAAGTATGGGCAGGTTTGACAAGCATCGGCGAGACCAAGAACTTTGTAGTGCTGGCCACATTATGTACTATATTTTGTCTGTATATCGTCACTGTGGTATTTGCCAGAAGAGCAGACAGAAATGACAAACAAAAGGTAATAAAGGCAGCAATTTTAACTTTAAATGTGAATATTTCACAAAGCAAACGATTCGGTGGCCATGCAACTTGATGACATGCAGCAAATTATTTCGTGCCATGGCTTTAAAGATGTCCCGTTCTTGGTTATTCACTTTCACGTATAGTGACAATTCCATCATTTTTTTTTCTTTTCAGATTACGCAAGCAATTCCTGTGTCTCAAATAACTGATGACAGTTACTGCTACGAAATCACAGTCTACACAGGGATATGGCGAAGATGTGGGACTACTTCCAACATAGCAATGAACTTGTGCGGAGAAGATGCTGAAACGGGAACCATATCTCTATCGTATAATGCGATGTGTGACAAGCAACTCTTTGGTCGAGGAAGTGTCAACGTCTTCATGTGTCCTACAGCTAAAGCTCTGGGTGATTTGAATCATATACGAATATGGCACGACAACTCAGGGGACCATCCGGCGTGGTTCTTGAGGCAGATCGTCGTTCGTGATATCCAAACGGACACAAAATGTTTTTTTATTTGTAATAAGTGGCTTGCAATTGAAAAGGAAGATGGCAAAATTGACCGAGTACTTTATGTTTCTACTAATCGCGAGATTAACGGATTCAAAAACAAATTTTGCAGCAGAGCAGCGACAGGCATCGGTGATGGACATCTTTGGGTATCTGTGGTGACAAGACCTCCCACAAGCCCATTTACACGAGTCCAGAGAGCAACGTGTTGTCTGTGTGTCCTTATGACGGCCATGGTTACGAATGCCATGTTTTATCAATTTGGAGAGGAGTCTAAGGATTCTTTCAAGTTTGGTCCTCTTGTTGTCAGCCTAAAACAAATCATAATTGGGATTCAAAGCAGCATTATCGTCGTTCCAATAAACATTCTAATCGTTTTGCTATTCAAGAACGCAAGGCATAAAGACGAAAATTCTGTCAAACCGAACGAAGATGATGAATCTTCTGCAGATGGAGCAAAAAAGAAGTCTGGATTGCCACATTTTGTTGTGTATATTGCTTGGACCCTTGTCATCCTCGCATCTCTGTCATCTGCAGCATTTACTCTGTTTTATAGCATGATGTGGGGAAGAGAGATTTCAAACCAATGGCTTACGTCCATTTTGGTCTCTTTTTCACAAGATGTCATCTTCATCCAGCCAATTAAAGTTCTCATTGTGGCAATATTGCTTTCATTTATTATAAGAAAAGCACCAGAGGAAGAAGCATCTAAAGATAAAAATGCCGGAAAAGACTTTGCTGCTAAGGATTATTCCAGAGTCGCTGGTGAAGTCAAGGAACCAAAGTCACCAAAGAATGAAGAATTGGAGGCGTTCCGCCAATATAGAGTGCGAGTGTTGATGATGGCTAGAACCTTGATTGAACTTTTCTTTTATCTCACGTTTGTTTGGATGCTAATGGTTATTTGTTATGGAAGTCGTGATGTTGGAAGATTCTGGATGACAAATGGCTTACAAAATATATTGAAGAAATTTGATAAGGTAAACTGATGAAATTTCCTGGCATTGACAGAACAAAACAATTCCGCACTTATTGTGGTAAGACAGACAAAAACAAACGAACGAACGAACGAACGAACGAACAGACCAACGGACCAACGGACCAACGGACCAACGGACCAACGGACCAACGGACCAACGGACCAACGGACCAACGGACCAACGGACCAACGGACCAACGGACCAACGGACCAACGGACCAACGGACCAACGGACCAACGGACCAACGGACCAACGGACCAACGGACCAACGGACCAACGGACCAACGGACCAACGGACCAACGGACCAACGGACCAACGGACCAACGGACCAACGGACCAACGGACCAACGGACCAACGGACCAACGGACCAACGGACCAACGGACCAACGGACCAACGGACCAACGGACCAACGGACCAACGGACCAACGCACCAACGCACCAACGGACCAACGGACCAACGGACCAACGGACCAACGGATGAACAAGTTTAGTTCTATAAACTTTTATTTTTTTACTTTAACAGGTTAAAAACTCAGATACCTTTTGGGATTGGTCCAAGAACACACTCGTTCCAGGGCTTTACAACGCAGAGTGGTACAATGGCAAGGAGTTCGAGTACAAGGAGGGCTTCATTTCCAATAGAGTCGTGTACTTGGTTGGCATGCCACGTTTAAGACAACTGCGAGCAGTCACAGGTTTGAAACTAATTGTTATCTTGGCGTGTATTTCTTAACTTAGGAATAACATCTTCAGTTTCCACTAATGGCTCCAAAAATTAAATGCTTGTAAGAAGTTAGTTCATTGACGACGTTACATTAATTTTCAAGTGTTCAGAGATGGTATTGTTGAGATTGAGGGAAACCAAAACCCAAAGCGCTTTTAAAAATCTTTGTTTGATATCCCAGGTTTATCATATTTTATATTTAGTATCACAAGCTTATCGTTTAAATAATTTTACGTTGCAGATGATTGCCCAGTAATGTATCTTTATCCCAATTTTACAAGTACGCTCAATCCTTGTGTACCCCAATATTCGTTCAAAGCTGAAGACAAGACTTTATATAATTTGCCTGGATGGTTTCCACTAACTGACAACGAAACAAAGTTTTTCTCAGAATTTGAACTGTTCAAGATTTGTCCACGTCCTTGGCGCTATCGAACGGCTACTGATCTTCACAACCTGCCATTCCAGGGTGAGAAAGATCTGTATGGAGGAGGAGGGTATATAGCTGATCTTGGATATACCCAAGGGTCTGCTTTGAGGGTTTTGGAAAACTTGCAATCAAATTCCTGGATTGATGAGAAGACGAGAGCAATTTTCGTTGAGTTTTTGGTGTTTGAACCTTCCAGCAGCTTCTTTAGTGCCGTGACGTACCTTTATGAGAAACCATCAATGGGCGGAGCTGTCACATATACCTCTGTTAAGACAATGTCACTCTATGGCGCAAGATCCCACGGACTACAGTCGTTGTATGCAATATGTGAACTCGTTATTATCCTTATCGTTATTTATTTCGTTATTGCCGAGCTGATCAAGGTTTATAGGCAGCGTTGGGCGTACTTCAAATGTCCCTGGACATGGGTCGAAATCACTCAAGTGCTGGCTGCAATGGCAACGATTGTTCTATCCATATTCCGTCGCTACCATGCCACGCAATTAGTCAACAAAGTACATAAGAATCCATTCAAGACTTCAAGCTTTCACTACGTAGTGATGTGGTCTGAAGTAGAAGGTGCACTTATGGCAATCCTTATCTTTATCATTACCATTAAACTATTACGCATTCTGAAGTTTAACCAACACATCAGCGTGCTGGCCAAAAGTATGGCAAAATGTGGTGAGAAATTGGTATCGTATTCTGTAGTTTTCTTAGTGGCGTTCCTAGCATTTGCTCAAGTGGCCGTACTGGTATTTGGATCGACAGTTCCCTCATACTCCAGCGTCGTTCAAGTTTTCCGTTCACAATTCTCAATGTTTGTTGGCGGAGAAACAGATTACCAGTCTTTAAAAGAAGCTAATGGTATCTTGGGCCCAATTTATTTCTTTGTATTCATGACGGCGATGGCAACCATTTTAATAAACATGTTCCTTGCAATCTTGAACGAAGCGTATCGAGAGGTGCATGTCTTTAAAGATATCGTTCCAGAGGAATATAAAATGCTGGTTGTATTCCTTGACTATGCAGATTTGCGTTTGAGGAAGAGCTTTGCCAAACTGAGGGAGACCAGGCTTTTCCCGAAGAAGCACAAATACGAGATCAAAGAAGGATTGATGAATTGCGAAAACGAGAATGGAGAGTATCAAAAGTATACTGCTATTGAATATGATGAAAATAAAGCGTTTCCAGGCTATTTTAACGAGGAGGACTATGAAGATAATATGATATCTTCCATCAAAGGTTGCTTCAAAACCTTACGATATGATCTTTCAAATCTCCTGTCTCGCTCCAAAACATACAAGGTCCACAAAGCATCTAAAATGAACAAGGCCTTTACGCCAGACCTTGATCATTGTCATTGCCAAGGATACAAAATGAAAGCAAAGTCGATTTCCCGCAGCCTCCAAAACATCACCGATGACTTTTGTAGGAAGAAACGTAAAGATGAAGTTCAACTGTTGGGTGACTATGATGAAGGATACGATGCTATACAAGATGAATCAGACATAACATATTCTGATTCCGAGTCTGAGTTATACACAGGAAGATATCAATTGCTTACTAAACCTGACCGGGAATCAAACATCTGATCAAGAATAATAGGACAATAACATGACTTTTGGAGGGCATATTGTTTATTTGTGGCCCGAGTAGAATCATTTGCGCCCTAGCGTAGCGAGGGAGCAAATGTTGCTGCAAGGGCCACAAATGAACAATATGCTGAACCAAAGTCATGTTATCATTATGCATCATCAATATACTAGGCGAAGTTGACCGTACGAGATTTTTGGAGTCGAATCTTTGGCAGGCTGCAAACGTATTTGCGGCCCGCCAAAATCCATTATCGCCCGCTGATCGCGCGTGTTCAAGAGGGCAGAGTTTGTTGTTTGGCCTTGTATGTTGATGATCATGGTATATGATTGTTAAAAGGGCTAGTAGAAATATATGAGTGCATGCAGCATTAAATAGCCCTAAGCCAAAAACATGCCAATTAGAATGGGCCAATAAAGATAATTCTAATGGGCCAAGAAATGTAAAGTTCATTTTCAATATGGATTCTAATGTGTTCTAAAGAGCATGCCTAGTAAACATAGCCACACTCTTGACAGTGATTATGCATGCCATGGAAAATACAACCTATTTATCTTGGTTTTTCAAAAATTATACAGTACTAGTATTAATAAATAGTTCAATCATGGTAGTACTTAACGACAAGCTACGAAAGTAGTTATCTCTCTGGATTTCATTGCTTGTACGCTTTTGATTACTATAGTGGGTATCAAACAAAAAAGTACGCAACTGCCAGAAACAATGATAACGATAATTAAAAAGCAAAAGCGACCAAAGCTAAGCAAAAGCCTAGCAAACATATCCTTGGCTAAGCTAAATTGTTGAAATGTCATTGCCATGTGAATGAATGTAGTTATCCGATATATTGATCGACTATAATAGCCGGATGGCACGTTCTATGAATTGTATATACCTATGTTAACATCAGCATTTATTTATTAATGAAAAGATGAAAAAGAAATATAGAGCGCGAGAGCTTTTCAGCCTTTGTAAGCCATTTGTGAACTTCCCTCTCTCGTTTTTAATACAACTATTTAAAAAAACGCTATGTCGTTCGGATATCTGGTCGTCGCTCAAAGGTGGTGGCATACTCAGTTATAACTTGTTTTGAACTTCTACCTTATTACACAAACTTTTCGCGTCATGTCAATTTAACGTAACAACAAAAAGTAAAAAAAAAAATGTCGCGTTACTTCCTTGGATTTGAATTGAGTATGACGGACCACTGGATAGGTGCCAGTCTACTTTTTTTCTGGATTCCAAGGTCTTTTATCCCTTGATTTTTAATAGTCATTAATTCTTTATTTTGTCAATAACTGAAGGTCACTTATTTTTACCTCATTTTATTTTCGCGTAACTTTGATTTCGGGATTTTAAAAATATCACGAAAATCGCAAAATTAACGTGTCTCGAAAATTTCCTTGCAGCCGAATGAGGTAATAAACCCAAGACAATACAATTATCACTTTCCTTCATATTTAAAATTAACCATAGAGCATTTCGGTCTCAGATTTTAGCCTTTAAGATCTCCGACCGACAACGTTTTTGAAATAGGTGTATATTTAAAGAAATGCTGGAATGTGTGAATGCAGGAGAAAAGACATAAGAAGAGAAGAGAAGAAAAGAGTAGAGGAGAAATCATAAGAAAAGAAAAGCTGTAAAATCAAAACACTGAAGATTTATTTATATTTATAAGATTGATTTATTAGTATCATTATTGTTGATTCAGTTGTGCATGCAGTAGGACCAAGTACTTCTATTTACAAATTAAGATAAAGTTCATAACATTTGTTTATATCTAAATGGACGCACTCTGGTTATGGACCATTTAACTGTTTTTATCAGAGGGTTTTGAAATATTTAAGATGCATCTATGCTCAATCCTTGCTCTGGTCCTATACTTTGATAAAAAGGAATATTCGATAAAGCATTCCTACATGGGATTGCAAGCACGCCCTATTTCAGTCAGATTCTGTCAGTAGTTCAGTTTTATTTTAATTTCCGCGCAATGTCTTCAAATTGAGATGATAAACTTCCTTCTATGAACTGTTCTGGTTCTGGTTTTCTCGAATACAATTCATTGTTGGGGGAAGATAAATAAAACAGGTGTACTTGGCAGCCTGTAAACAATCTACTCTTTTGATCTATGATTAGATACATTAGATAATTGATTGAAATTGTAAGATATATATAGGTCATAATAATAATAAACGGCAATCTTGGTGCACTGTGTATTCAATTCTTAGATGGAACCCTCACTCAACTCCGACTGCACGACTCTGCGCTCCCTAAAGGTATCCCTAGCCTCTTTCTCACTCCTACGCACAAATCCTCGCCTCTTACCAGAGCCAAAATAATTTCTGAAAGTCGTCGAACGCCGAGCTAAATTCCAATATGATCTGTGAGATACCGCATTCTGACTTAAATTAGCCCAGAAGCTGTTTCAGCGTGAGCGACATCCCAACAACCAACAGGAATAACACACACACAGGGAGCCCACGCAACAATGTTTGAAATAAGATACATTGTGCGTTTAATTTATGCTGTTTCACGCGTCTTTAAAAAGGAACGAGTATTCAGATTCTCCAACAACCAAAAGGAATAACACGCACAGGGAGCCCACAGTAACAGTGTTTGAAATAAAATATACCGTGCGTTTAATGCTGCTTCACGCGTCTTAAAACAGGGTCCGTACAGAATCCTCAGTGAAAATTTCCAAAACATTTCCAAAACTTTTGCAAAGCCCATTGACCTAAATTTCCAAAACCACACTATGAAAACAAATGAGTGGAATCCATGAAATAAAAGCAATAAACATACCAAGGTTCGTACAGTTTTCAGCAAGCTCTACTATTGCTCTAATGTGTGGAGCAATACCACTGAGAGTAACCTGAACAAAGTCCAAGCTGTGCAGAACTTCGCATGCCGTATCATTAGCAACAAAAGAAAGTACGATCACGTCACGCCTATTCTTAAAGAGCTACGATGGTTACCCGTCAGACAGCAATTACACTACCGTAATGCAATTATGGCATTCAAATGCATGACTGGGTGTGCCCCTGATTCCTTATGCTCGCGATTTATTCCAAGATCAAGCATCACGCAGCGTACGACAAGAAACTCGCAAAAGCTGCAGATACCTCTTTGCAGAACGACTACTGGACAAAGATCATTTTACTATAGAACTGTCAAATTGTGGAATTCACTAGACTCTGCCCTTAAGTTGAGCTCAACCGTGAAAGACTTTAAACGGACATTAAAACAACATCTTATTTCAGATTTTCTAAAACCTTAATGTAATTTAAATGTACAATTTATTTATCTATTTATTTATTTACTTTATTCTTTGATCTTTTCTTTTTGCTTCTTATATAATTATATATAGTATTATTTTAATTGTAATTAATTAGGCCCTTTATTCTGAAAAGCCTTATAGAGGACGAATAAAGTATGTATGTATGTATGTATGTACAGTATCTTGTGTAAAACTTCCTACAACTAGGCAACAACATTTCAACATCTGCTGACTCAACACTAACTACAATGTTGAGATATGGGTGAGGGTTTGTTTATTTTGAACGACCGCTTTACAACGAAACCCATAATAAACCGCAATAATATCTAAATCTCTTATAAAGATCGAGTTAAGTTGAACTGTCAGGTATGACATCGTCAAACATAGTCACTGAAGGCTATCATTCAAGCGCTTCATCTCACTACTCAAAACCTCTAGTTCTTTACTCTTCAACTTTCTCGCTTCTTCTTGAAAAGCTTACAACTCTTGTAATGTTTGCAATTGATTCTCTTCGCGGAGAAAACACTTCGTCTGGCAGGTCAATATATAATTGACGTGGGGCGTAGCTCGGTTTCCAGCCGTGGAGTGTGCGGTCGATGAGCCGTGTCCGCGGCGTCACCTAAAGCGGCGCGGATGCGCGCGCCGTGAGACAACTTTTTCGCGCGCTTTTTGCGTACAAAGGAACCCCGAGCGCTAAATCAAAAACACTCACGACAGTGTTCAATTCCTCGCGTATTTATAAAAAAGTTTTCAATTTCATTTTTTCCCCCGGTAGGTTATCAATAAATACGATAAGATGAATAGGCAGATATAATATATAATTATAATTTCAGAAAATTGAGACGAAATTAATAACTCTTCCATAGCCTATTTGAAAATGTCCTTTTTTTCAAAACTTTCCAGGTCCTGGAAAATGGCATTATCAATTTGCAAAACTTTCCAAAACTTTCCAAAACCTCTACGGACACTGTTAAAAAAGCACGAGTGTTCAGATTCTCGCGCAGAGGCATTTCCTTTGCGTTACGTTAATCGGAGTGGCGTTATAAGATGTTAGGCCCTGTCCACACTATGCCACACTATTACCTTAAACGTCTTCAAGCTTCTATCTTTTTCTGTTTTTTACTTCTTTATTTTATTTTTGGATACCAAATAAGGTATTGTCAACATTGTCTGATCAGCCTTCAACAAAATAAGGTTTTTACCTTCTGGTTACCCCCCAAAGACGCAAAGTATTATAGGGATGTGAAAGTAGAATTCGGTTAGGCCTACCGTCCACACTAGTCCGGGTGAATCCGGAACAATTCTTCACCGAAAACGATTTTTTTCGAACACGGTCTCCAGGGTGGAACGATTTGGAAACGCTTACTAGCCGTATTAGTGTGGACGGAGAACATTTCGTACCCGAAATTTTTCGAATACGATGACGTCATGATTGTCATGGGAACATGAAGGGAAGACTAAAAATTCACCGCGGGCTCAATTTCAGCTTCGATGCACATGCTCAGATGTGCAATGAAGTGTTTTTGCCGCCTCTGATCGGACTAGTGTAGACGCGAAACATCTTATCCGTTTTCATGTGTGGACGGAAAACTTTTTTTTCGGTTTCGGTGTGAAAGCTGCGGATTCAAATTTATCCGGCATAGCGTGGACGGGGCCTTAGAATGTTTGCAAAAGAAAGGAAATTTCAAATCGTTTTAACCTTTTGCTTTTTTTTAATTGGGGGAAGGGTGTGTGTGTGTGTGGGGGGAGGGGGGGGGGGGGGGGGGAGGTGGGGGGAGGTGGGAGGTGGGTGGTCGAAAGCATCATCATCAGGGGCAGGGAAATAAGAACATGAGATACACTACAAACCATTTTCTTGATGTTACAGATATCATTATTCTGGTCGACATTTTACAATTCATTTTCATTTCTTTCTTTCCCTTGGAATAAGATCTACTGAATTATACTTTTGAAATCCCATGAATACATACAGTCAATTCAAAAAACTACTCAGATAAAATTATGGAGTCAACTCGGCTTCAATGATTGCTACCCAGAGATCCTTTCGGTCCAGTCGCGTAGGCTTGAGTTGGTTGACGACAACATTTTTTGAATTGACTGTATATATGAGTTATATTAACACTAAATATACCGAAACAAGTTTATGTTAATACGACGGTACGAGAATCTTAGGAGAATATTATTCTCTTATAATAAATAGCAAGGAGGACCAAAAACTATTGACTCGTAATCCTTTCAGTCTCACTGCAGACATTAAATAGCAATAGTAGTATTTATAATTGAATTTATTCCAGAACTGACCCCGACTTTGAAGGTGACTAATCTGTCTGAGAAATAAATGGAAAAACAGAGCGCGCGTGCACGAAATACAAAGCGAAAAGCAATGCGTTGGCATATGCTCAGTCTCTGGCTTACTCTCTGACCTACTCCGTCGATTGAGTGTTGTCTATTCTCATACACATTGTACTCGGGTGGTCTTTACTGACGGCGCGCATTGATACTATTAAGTTGGTTCAACTCTGAAAAACTTTGAAGTTGCCGCCAAATGAACTGCTTCCGTTCAAACAAATCAGTTGGCTATATGATAAAAGGGCGGCTTCTACCTACCTTTCAGTGACTTCATTTTACTTATACTTAGGGTTCCTACTCAAAGATTAAACTGAATCTACCTAGTAATTATAACGCAAATTAATGTATTTTCAATAGTGACATGATTCAGGCAGGCCAGCTAGGAATTACCGAGAAATTGTTTTCATATACACTTCCAAACGAAGACACTGCAAATAAGGTAATAAGAAATATATAAGAGCGTTGTTATTTTAGTTGTTGAGAAAGCAATCATTCATACAAGTATATGCTGGGATAAAATGACAACCAAAATACAACTTTTTATTCAAAAAATACAATTAAGGTGTTAAGAAAGTTATAAATGAGATGGGAACAGTTTATTTTGTGATCTCAGTTCGCACTCACCAGCAGTCATCTCCCCCAGCACTTATGAGATAACGGTCATCACATGTAAAACGAACATTAGTCACGTGGGCTGAATGACCAACATACTTCTTGTGGGTTGCCTAAACGATGAAAAAAATTGAACAACAAACGCTTAGACTTATGTAACATGATTCCGTCTCTAATATCACCATTAACCTTGAATTCTCTTAAAGTTTACAAAACGGGCAGCAGTAGCACAGCCAGGGCAAGCCAACACAAGGTCTTTGCATAGATTATGCACCAATTACAAAGTTTCTGATTCCTTTTAACTGGGTGAGCAGTATCAACTTACATATTTTTCCGTCACTGGAAAGTCAAAGAGCTTGACAAAACCAAAGTCATCTCCGGTAGCCAATGACGCACCAGCTTTGCACAAGTCTGCGCAGTTGACATCAGCCTTTTCTGCATTACGAGGCCATACTCCGATTACCTCGTTACCAAGTACACTATGAAAATATCACACCATAAAGAGATGTCAAGATAAAATGTAATTGCAAGGAGTCGACAATGTGTGCCGCTTTTTGTAATTCATTTTAATAGACTTTTAGGTCTTATTTTCATCATCACAATCGTCGTTAGCAGCAGAAACAGCAAAATACTGCTCCCTGTCTCTTCTGAGTGGTAAAATTTCATTATTGGTATTTAGCCATAAATCTCAACACCAAATCGGAAACATTATTAGCTACTTTGAAAATAAGGCGAAAAAGATGAATTTTAAATAACGTACGTATTAGTAGCTTTTGACCTTACCTTGTCCAGGTACCCCAGGTAATCCTGTTGATTTGTTTAGTGTCTTTCAGTTGGTTACCGTCAGGAACAGAGAATATAAGGCGTTCGTACGCACCTGTAGAAACCTGAAAAAAGAAAGACATTATTAAACATTACTTAAAACACTCATTAATAATTCATAAGCTTATGGTCCAATTGGAGCCACCATACACGTCACGTGCATGAACCTTTATACCCGATAAAGTCCTCTTCATTAGTATTCAAGTGATTTTATATAAAGACACATGTGTCTTTATATAAAGACACATGTGATCTTTATATAAAGACCACTCGAATATACTATGAGGATGACTTCATCAGGGATGAAGTATGCATCCAAGTTTAGATGAAGACATAGAGCTTCATCAAGGTCATAGTCAACCCTAATGATCTTTGACTAACGTGCCTGCCTTTGCCTTGGCACGCAATATCCAACGTGTGGGAGCTTCTATTGAATCTGGTTGCGCATGCCCATGACGTCAAATCTCTATCGAAGTATAAAAATCCATGTTCGTGACGTGTATGGTGGCTCCAGTTGAACCAAAACCAAATAAATTGTTCATGAGTGTTTTAAGCAGTTCAAAAAATTCGTAGATCGTGTTTTATCAGGTACTAAAAGCACTCGGCTACGCCTCGTACTTTTATACCTGATAAAACACTCCTACTCGTTTTTTAAACACTACTTACTCCCTCTCTTTCTTGATGAGACTAACGATTAGTTCAGCAGCACAGATGGTCTATGAAACAATGCCTTGTAGACCATGATAGCGAGAAGTTTAATTGTTTATGTATAAAGTTACTTATTGGTAAAATGAATGATACAAACAATGCTGCTGTGTTGTTTGGTTTTCAAAGCCGCTATTTTCCGCTACTAGTGCTCTGCCAAAGACCACTAGTAATACAGCCAATAAGAGCGCAGGATTTGTAATAGATCATAAGTAGCTTTCTACTAATCGCTTTTAGCCCTAACTGAGTGTGACTTATTTGATTTGACCTTCAGTTCCATACCCTGCGAGCAGAGTCTCATTTTATCTCCTCTACGGGCGAGAGAAGGGAAGGAGACTCTGCCGAAATTGTGTCTTTTTTCATTTGAGTATGCGCGACGGTTGCTTAGAAACGAATTAATTTCTACGCCCACTCGGAAAAAAATATTACTTCCGTTCCCGGTAAATTTCGCGGGCGATACAAATGAGGGGACAATCACGCTTCTATTCTAGAATGCAAACATACCCTAAAAACGCCGCAAAAGGCATCCTTTAAAGAGTTGGAAAACAAATCTTCACCTTAGACACCTTTGAAGAAAGGGAGGAGGACCAGCAGAAGTAGCGAAAAAGACACGACTTGCCTTTGTTGTGGCATTTACCAAGTCGGCGTGGTTAAGAGTACGTACATTTTGAAAACTTACGAAGGTCTTCACGAAAAACTCGAGCATTTGATTGATTGCTCAGTCGATTTATCTGTTGAATTCTGCAGAGTGGCTTTTCAGGAAAAGTTCTATCTTGAAACCCATCGTTGGCTGCTGGTCCCTTCTCCAAGCAAATGGCGAGTTGATAACTTAAGGACTTCCCATGTCCTGTTGGTAAAGATACGAAGGTATCCCTACCAGTAATAAACTCCATAATCGCTTTAGATAAATTGAAAGATTTAGAAGGAAAAAAGCTTTTCAAAAACCTTTGTAATAACTTCGCTAACTTCGGTCGCCATTATACTATGCTTGTGGGCGCAGATTTGGTCATCGGTTTAATTCGTTAGTTCAGTCGTGCCTATGTAAACCAGTTTGTCCGGAAGTAAAACCAGTTTGACTAGCCTCAAATCTTGGGTGACAGCGACTTCAAAGAAAAGACACGATTTCGGCAGTCTCCTTTCCTTCTCTCGCCCGTAGAGGAGGTAAAAGAAGACTCTTATAGCAAGAATTACCTGAATAAAGCGACCATCAGCTGAGAAATCCATTTGAGTGACAAAGCTTGGGATTCCCTTGCAGTATCCTGCTCGTTTGAGGGGTTGGCCTTCGCGGATTTCATACAGATCTACACACTTGTCTTCCGAACCTACTGCAAGGTACTTGTTGTCAGGGCTGAACCTGGTGGTAAAAACAACAACGAAATTGAAAAGGAAAACGACTACTGTAGCAAACAAAAGCAAACAAATACTGCAAACCAAAAAAACCTCTAACACAACGAAACAAAACCACGGCAGCATCTCAAAACTCTGTGAAATCACAAATATGCAAATTATCGCTAGCCGCTATATACAAATACCCCAATATCCATAAACAACACTAAACGAAAACATAACATTGCAGGCTTGAATGGAACCTCTCGTAAATGGACATGTTTGATAGGTACCTGACATCAGAAATAGCGCCGTTTCTGTCTCGTCTCTGAGTGATTGTCTTCAGATCAATAGTCTTCATCAGCAACAAGGTACCGTTCTTTAGACCAACAGCTAACATTTCACCATCTGTAGAGAATGCAGCGGATCGTGCAGCCATACCTACGTTAGTCTTTGCCACCATGGTCTGAAAACAATACGAGAACATGCCAAGTTATCAAGATAAAAAAAAATGTCAAAAAAAGAAATAACAAGATGAAAGTAGGATATCAGTAAGATAAAGCCGATAGTAAAAAAAGGCATATAGGTAACGCTAGTGCAATGATACTATAATGTGCATACCAAATACAAGAACTTGAATGGTATACATTCCTACCTTACTCGTGATGTCCCATAGCCTGACTGTTTGGTCATCGCTAGCCGTGGCGAATACTTCTTTTTCAGGATGACATGCTAGACCCCAGATCTCTCCTTCTCCATGCCCACGGATAAGGATCTGAGTAAAAGCAAAAAATAGAAGCTTTTAGCATACTACTTGAAGACAAGAACTAATCTTAATTAATTTGAGATTTATTAATTAGTCTAAATCACCTGAGCAGATGTTGTCTTCTCAGTAACTTCTATAACTTCACTGTCTTTTGTGCCTACTAAGATTTTACCCTGTTGAAAATATGTGGTATCCTTAAATAGGTGTATGATAATACCTTTTTGATGTCATTGCATTATTATATACCATTAATATCATAGTGTTAGGTTGGAAATCTCATCAGTTTCTTTACCTTTGCTCTACAAACGGACTTGACAACATTATAGCCCGAAATATTCCCTAAAGTGAATGGCTTGCATCGCTTCATCTCCTGGTCCCAAAGCTTGATGGGAGCTCCATTATCTTTATTTCTTAAGTATTTGATATATATATATATAAATGTGAGTTAAATTACAAGGTAAGTATCCTCCCACCAACCACAGCCCGAGTAAAAGAAGCGAGAAGCGACTGGGCTTCACTATTCTCTTCCTTCTTTCCCTTGATACACCACGAACTCACTAAATCCTTCCCATCAACCACAGCGCGAATAAGAGAAATGACGGGGTACGAGTCTGGATTTTATGTGTAATAATAAAGCTAAAAATTATCTTCCCTCTCTCGAGTGTTTTCGTGAAGATCTCAAGCTAGCAATAACCATCCGTAGATAGTTAGCAAGCAGTCTGTGTTATAGAATATGAATAATTCATCAACACAATGCTATCCTTAACCCTAGTTCTAGAATAATAGGGTTCAATATGAGTAATGAACACTTCAAGCTTGAAAATAGACATCACATCAGGTTTTGTTTCTTACTTTTTCTCCTTGCCACCAGTAACAATAAGTCCATCTTTGAGTGTTGTGTACATAGTGAACACGGGACCATTGTGCGCTTTACTGACTACACGAGCAAGCTTGTGTCCTGACCAGACGTAAACATCTCCATTCATAGCACCAGTGAACGTCAGGTCGTCCTAATCATAACACAAGAGTCGAAGATTAATCAAAAGCACAGACTTTCCTTTTACGGTTTCCTGGTGGGATCGCGTACCTCAGACAAGACATTGAGCGTACTGTCATAAGGCAAAACATTATCAAAAAATGAAAAACAAAAAACTGCTTACATACTAATTGGAAAAAAAATATCGACAGAAATTGAGCAATTGCATTACCTTAAAACTATGTTAAGATATCAATGAAGTTTTGTTCTAATACGACTTGCACTGAAAGTCCAGCAATACTCCGTTGAGTTTGTTAGAACACATTATCGTGATCGACAGCTGTCTCATTTGAATATATATGAAACTTACCGCGCCAAAAGCAACTGACAGCATTGTTTGCATCTTCGCTTGTTCTTCAATTGAACCACTCTGCACTGACGTAATGATACCTCGCTTTCCAATTAGCTGCCCTCCAGTCAACGTCCAAAACTTGACGTGCTTTACACCACACGTCACAAAATGACTGTCCGAATCAGGCCGAAACTGAGCCACAAAAATACGCATTGTGTGGCCTTCTGCACTAGCAAGTTTACTGCCTATTAAGGGAAAAAATACTTTAGTTAATGAGTTGTTAGCAGTCAGGCCCGACATAACTCATCATTCCGCGAAAAAAAGGACAAAATGAGGACCTATATTATTTAACAATAGACCCTTTCACAGTTCCCTGCGCCATCTTGAAAGGTAGCCACGCCTTTGCATGGAAGCGAGACGAACGGTGAGCTTGCAATGATAGAGACTACATGTGAATAATTGTCCAAGGTATTAAAAAAGGTATAAAGTACTATAATGGGGGACCCAACCGTGAAATAAGTTGCACGTGACAATAATCGTGAAAATAAACAAGTGCACGTGATGAGAACGAAAAAATCGCTGATGGCGTGATATTTTGCACCAATCAAAAACAACAGAGCAGGAGCAGATATTTTGCTTGAATTTTCAGTACAAATGGAGCTCGAAGCGAAACAATAGAGATTTTCCAGTGTTTGTACAGAGAAATTACAGACTTTTGTTGAAAAAAGGATTCGGAAAATACAAAAAAAGCGACTAAAAATGCTGTTGCTGCTCTCCTCGTTTTTTGGTAGACCGTATGTACTTAATTATCATAATAAAGAACGCCTTGAGTAGGATGAAAAATATAATGGAAAATGTGCAAACGAATAAGTAAAGCAGAAATACACTGACCGTCAGTCCATTTCCAGATAGCCACGCCATGAGAATCTTCGAGACCAACCGTTAGCAGAAGTTTACCATTACAGCTGAAGTCCACTGCACAGACACCAACACCATGGAAGCCTTGAATGATTGACAGGGTGTCTTTGGTTTCAGCATCCCACACGTGAACGCAGGGGTCGTTACCTATTTGACCCGTGGCAACCACATTCTGAAAGTTAAAAATAAGTGGCATCAGAAGTTTCATGACATCCTCAAGTACCAAGTCACTCACAACTAAAACTACAATCTGATATCCTAATAGTCATCACCGACATCATCATAATCGTCATCGTCATTAACACCAGCATTATCGCTATCAGCAGCAACAACAAAACAAACCCCCTTTGAATGTCTTTCTCACAAACATACAACTATTCTAGAAATATAACCAAACGCAATTGCCTATGGTCTATGCACTATTTCGTGGAATAACGAAGGGCATTGAAAGGTTTAGTTAACAATTAAGAAATACCTTGTATTTGGGATGCTGATTGACAGACAGGCATATAATGTCATCAGTGTGCTCAAGGTAGAATGACTGTACACCGTTAGCAGTACTTAATACGATACATGCTCCAGCCGCGTGATAAACGATATCTCCATCCGGTAAGTAATGTAGGTTATCTCTGGTGTCAAAACCACGGTAGCCATGGACGAACTCAAGAGTAAGGTCCTACAAAACAATAGATATACTATCAACCACTGCATAATACACCCACAGTAACAGCATTAAAAGATCTACTAGAGACCTACAGGACCGTTCGCCATTTCGAAAAGCGATTCTGGATAATAATCTTATTGCAATTACAATGGCTTCTTCCTACTAGGGTATAAATCTATGGAAACATTAATCCTAGCTTTTGGGGCTAATCATAAGGGATAATAAAATGTTACAAAAATGGTTGAAAATCTTGAAAAATAACATAAAGGAAGGTCAGGGTGATAGAGGTGCACGAGTATGAGGTAGTAGTGCACCGAAAGCTAGGATATTTTTTCCCATACTGAAATACCCTAGGTTGAAGAAATTACTGAGTTTTCATTCAGTAAAAGAGGGCGTCGGCATGAAATGAGAGTAACTAGAGGAAACATATTTTTCCTTGAAGCAGGCAGCATTTCTTTAAGACGAGTGAATTCACAATATTGAGAAATGAAAACAAAGGTGTTTGTCTTGGCCTTGACGAGCAAGCAGGGTGATCTTGCAGTAGGGTTTCACTGTCCAACAAGTCGGTTTATACCAAAATGATAAGACCCGCCAGCTTCGACTGGACTACTGACCAATGTCAACCAGACTGCGAACTCAATTGTTAAATACATATCTATATATATATACCTGTATTGGGTGTTGCCTTCGTTTTCTGGTCTGCTCTTTTTGTCTTTCCATGTGTCTTACTTTAGGAGGAGCAGTTGAACCACGGCTTACCGCTGGTCTAACGTGCAGACCAAAAAGTAATAAATAAAATAAAAACACTTGAAAAAGAGTACTAGGAAAACGGCACCCAGCACAACGTTTTGAAAAGCCATAAGCCATATGGAGAATGCATTGCGATTACAGACTCATTCAATAAATGTATATTTAAAACAGCAAAAAAATATTGCAAATAGTATATATATTAATATATAAATATGTACAGCGCTTTAAAAATTCCGTAAATAAAACGAATATCGATATATCGGGTGCATTATGGGTAATTTTCAATTTAAAAAAATAGAGTAAATAATAATAATAGAATTAATAAAGTTGAAATATAATGAAATATAATCATTATTTCAGTATTTTTGCAAATCAATACAAGAAAGAATAAATGAATCATTGAATAGTGTGGAATTTCATTCAAAGTTATTTTTAAAACCGCTTTCCTCCAGTTTTCCGTAGCATGTTTTCTTACCACACATAATTGACAATTTTACGACAAAAACAAGGTGGAAATTTGAAAGAAAAAAGCACGCGCGTGATTTATTGACGTAATCTATAGGTATGTCATCCTATTTCCTCCGGATCTAGATCAATCCGAAAGCGAGAAAATTCACAATTGTGGTAAAAAATTAGATATTCTTTTGGTGCGAGTTGCATTCGAATTGCTGTCACTCCTCTAACATTAAAAGTTAATAAATAAATAATACTCAAGGCAAAGAAATATGCAGGCATGATATATTGGAGTCATTGCTTTCCAAAAACAGGTGTATAGTTCGGTTAAACGTATATCATACCTGTGTTCTTCAACTCCAGCACCTTCCCTCAAATGAGGTTTAACACCCTTAGTTGTTCGCAGTGGATTTGAATAGATTTTATCTGCATAATTCATATTCTTCTCTCGTTCAACATCGCTGTCATATCCACCTTCTTCTTCAGAATCTGTGTCTGAATCTTCACTGTCACCTCCAGTCTCCTCTCGGTCTGCAGGACGGCCACGTGACCAAACCATAACTGCGGTATCAGCACCACCAGCAGATACCAAACGGCAGTCATCATGGCTCCAGCGAACATTTGTGACATGCGCAGAATGACCGACGTACTTCTTGAACTTGGCATTTTTTCCCTTAAGGATATCAGGGACAAAACAAACATAGATCATTTATATAATTCCCCCCTTTTTCCTTCACTCACTCACTCACTCACTTATCCGTCCGTCCGTCCGTCCGTCCGTCCGTCCATTCATTCCTATGTCTATCAATCTACCTATTCATTCTCTTTTCCATTGAATAACTAGACTGGACATTACCTTAACAGGGTATTCAAAGACTTTCACATAACCAAAGTCATCTCCAGTAGCCAGTAGTTTGTTGTCTTTGGATCTATCAGTAGCATTGACATCGGTAATGTCAGAGTGAGGGGGCCATATTCCTGCACAACTATCACCCAGTACCCCAGTCCATGTGAACCAATCAATCTTTTGTAATTCTGTTGACACTATTGCTTGTCTGTTGCCACGAGGCGCCTCAAAGAACAGACGCTCTTTTGCTCCAGAGTTTGTTTGTAATAATTTTCCTAATTATAAAAAGGATTATAGCTTACTTTACTAACATCATAGGGATATGCAACAGGTATACACCTATAAACAAACTCAGTACTAAATACATATTGAAAACATTCTGTTGTTAAAGTGTTTGAATAAACGCCTAGCTGGTCCGATCGTTTTTGTGTTCATTATTTAGTTTTCTTTGAAAAAGCCTGATAGTCGCACGCGCGGTATTTTCTTTCTTTTTCGCCTTTTGGGATCGAAATATAATGTGCCTTTCATATTCACATCACTTACAGGGGTATTTTGTCCTTCTATTTTACACTGGATTAGATAACACTATAGCCGCGTCTATAACTTACTTCATAATACTTTAAACAACTGATAAGCAACTTAAAATGTTTTGATTGACATAAAGGCAGCGTTAGTAACAGGTGCTTGATGAATACCTTTATCATCCCAGTCGACGTGGGTCACGTAACTAGAACTTCCTTTGCAGATCCCCACTCGTTTACTATTCATGACATTGTAAATATCGACGAAGTTGTCATGAGAGGCTACAGCTAGGTATTTGCCTTGACCTAGATACAAACATGTATATTAATACGAAGAACAGTATATATCCTGTCGTCGCCTGCTCCAACACATTTGCAAGAAATCGGCGGCATCTGTTGCAGAGACTCCCCCGCCCTATTACCTCCCTCGCCAAGAAAGAGGGTACAGTATACGCAATCTCATCAAAGAAGCAAAAAAAAAAAAACATTAAAATAACACGAGGTTACACTCAAATTGACGAGGTATAAAAACTGAAAGGTAAGGCTTCTAAGGTGGATTAAAAACAGAAGCAACAACCATAAAACAAAAGAATGGAGACTGAAAGCTAGAATTACACTGCGTTCAATGATGAAGTGCTTATCATAACATAACAATTCCGTTCCAAGGAAAACATAGAAACTCACAAAAAAAGAAAGAAAAAAAAAAACACTTAGCGCAACTGAGTTACAGTCGTGCTTGTGTCACCAAGCTGTTTATAAGTCAGTTTGCTGGTAACACCAATGTTTTTATACTAAGTAGTCGTGTCTATCTAGCTTACTTTTCACTTGACACAGCTTACCTGGTGAAAATTTAAGATCAGATATTTCCTCTTTTCTGTGGTGAAATTCGACGATATCCTCCAGAGTAGATGAATCCAACACCTTAAAGCTTCCTGAGGGTAGAAAATAATAAATAAAAAAAAGGATAGGAAAGGAAACAAAGGAAAGGAATGGAATGGAAAGGTAAGGTAAGGACAAAAGAACGGATGGTAGAAGAGATGAAAGGACTAATGATAAGAGGTAATGTTTCAAATACGAGTTGTTGTATTCTTTTGGGGTTTCAAAATCCAAATGGAATTTCAAATGCCGAGATTCCACGAGGATTTTGAAACCCCAATAGAATAAAGTGACGAGTATTTGACACCACATCTTTTTGTTATGTTTGTTATTTTTTCAAAGTTCTAGTACTTTGAAATGGGTGTGCTCGTATTTGATGGGGGTTTCAAACTACTACACGTGGTACAAATAAGAAATCTTGTTGGTCGATGAGCTCAGAGCTTAATTAATAAGGATAAGATTATATTTTGGGTGGCTTACCGTCTTTCATTCCCACAGCAAGGGCTCGCCCATCTGGAGAGAACGTCACACTTCTTGCTGGCTGTTTGAACTTACGTACATTCAGTAGACGGTAATTGGCCATATCCCACACCCTCACGGTGCAGTCATCACTTACCGTAGCACTAACATCATCTGTAGGGTGATTAGCCAAACCCCAAAGTTCCCCCTCTAAATGACCCTGAAATAAGTTTTAGAAGCATAGTAAATATTTGTCGACCTAAGGAAAAAAAGCTTCAATTACAAAGAAACCTGCATTCCATTTCTTACTTGAAGGATAATGTGGATAGGTCCTGCTTTGTCGATCTCCAAAATCTGGAAATGATGTATGATTTAAATGGTTATATTCAGTCACCAACGCGAGAAAGAAAGAAGGACTATAAAGAAAGGTTTTTTTCACCTTTAGCAGCGTAGCTTGTTTTTTTTAATATTTTCAATATTATGCGAACTCAGTTGTTGCAAGTCTTTCGTTGGAATTTGGTTTTTACTGCCGCCAGTCACGATCGGGTCACCACCTTATTGTGGTGGGGCGGTTTGTGTGCCGAAAAGACCCTTAGAGCTATGCCGACAGGAGTCGTGTGCTCCTGGTAGGGCCACCCATGTCAGACAAGTCGAAGGGTTGTGACCAGACAAAGAGTGATATCAATGGTCCTCCCGGTTGGGGTATGGGGCATGAGGGCTGGTAATCCGCTCCCATAAAACAAGTCTTATTACAGAAACCAAAGGCCCTATGCTCCAGAAGGGGCGCGTCCTCTTAGCTGAGACCCTAGATATTGAAAATTCTGTATCAATTCCTTTCTATTGGGCTTGTGCAAGAAAACTCTATTTGAATCTTTGATGCAAAGAAGAATTTTCTCACCTCGCTGTTTTTAGTTCCAACCAAGATACGACCCTGGCCCAGTGTAATGGCCCGTATTGGCGGCACATCAGCGATAAGGGTTCCAGGTTGTCCGGGGGCAAGACCCGTGCGAGACACTTTATATTGCTTTAGACATCGACTGAAATTATCGTCCCAAAGACATACATTGCCATCTTTACCTCCGGTTACAAATCCCTGGGGAATATAAGTAGTTATTTGTTAATAAAACAGTTAGTAGACAAATTACAGGTGTTGTTCGCTGCTAAGGTACTGTCACCATCGTGTGCGAATACAATTTTTTGGGGATTATCTTTTTTAAATCGATATTTTTATCTGGGTTTTTCGTTTTTCTTCTCTCTGCAAAATGTTTTCCCCCCCGAATGTTTACTCCCATTACGATCAATATGAGAAGCTAAAAGAAGGAAGAATTTCTCTCACCTTTTTCAGCGTCTGAATAGCAAACACTGGTCCTTCGTGAGCCTGGATTGATCCCTGTAATGCGTTACCTTGCCAGATATACACCTTACCCAGCGCTCCTCCAGAGAACACCACCTCAGGGTTTTTACTGTACGTAACACACATCATTGAGTCGTGTTTTCCTGCATGACCAAAAGTTCCTCGCTTAGATGTAAAACCACCACCTGTTTGAGTCCAGAATTTGATGTGCTTGACGCCTGCGGTGACAAGTTGTTCGTTGTTTATTGGATTCCATTTGATGACAAATATTTTGTCTTTGTGGCCTCTGCATTGAAAAGTAGTAAAAAGCATCTGGATAAGTGGGGGAAAAACTCAAAATCTACGAAAGCCGAGAAGGGCCACATAATTTCCGACTTCTACTTTTTGACTTATTTTGACTAAATTTCTGACTTTGAAACTTCTGAGTTTAAAGGAAGAGTAGCATGCTGGGTAAATGATCATAAACTGTTTGCAGCTTTTTTAGAGGTATTTATACTCCACTTTAGTCATGACAAAGGTATCAATCTTCTTTCCATTTCTGATATTGCTATAGGTTGCAAGGGCGGATCCAGGGTTTTTTTAAAGGGGGGGTCTCAGGGGTAAATTTTGTGGGCAATGGAATCCCAGTCGCATTTTTACCACAGGGAGCCCATTTGACCTCAGGAATGACAGGGGGGTCGCGGCCCCCTCCGACCCTCCCCCTGGATCCGCCCTTGGGTTGAAGATTCCAGTTTCGTCGTGTGTTTTGCCAGCATACACAGCGGCACTTCAGCCTGGCAGCTGCTTAGCAAGGGAAGACCTTATAAAGAATTACTTCGAGCTAGGTTATACCAATGCCGAGATTTTTAACCTTATGCCACGGAATTCTTATATCCGTTCGGACAATCAAAAGAATTATTTAGCAGTTACGTCTAACGAGAGCACAAGCAACACAAATGAATCTTCTGATGATCAAATTGTTCGAGCAGTATTTCAGAAGTTAGAGAATAGCTCCTGGCTCATTTTTGGGATACCGGCAATTGACAAGTAGGATGAGACGGGAATACAAAATGATTGTCACGCGAGATACGTCGTAGAAGTCGGAAATTATGTGGCCCTTCTCGGCTTTCGTACAAAATCACTTTCGAGTTATTGGAAGTGTTGGGAGGCTGGTAACTAAAAAAGAGGCGTGAAAGCAAGATAATAATACTTGGCAGCACAATGTATGGACCTAATTGGAAATAAGCTCACTGCTTTATTAGTTCACCCAATAAAGATCATTATTATGAAAAGGCGCTTTATATTTCTCTTTTGACAAGTGGATAAGACAATCCTTAGAGAACGCTCGCCAGCAAAGGCTGAAAAAATTAAACTGATTAATTGAACATGGCACTTCTTAAATATTTTATTATTGCAGTATATTTCAGTAACGTTTTGCTGTTAAGCGCGTTCTTACAAACATCTCGAGGAAAAAAGTAAAAAAATAAATTAAAAAATTAAAAAAACGGAAGTGACATCTTACCTCGTGGTTGCTAACTTTTCTCCCTTTTTCCAATCCCAAACAACAATGACATGATTATCATCCAAGCCAACACTAGCTAGTTTTCGACCGTCACCTATAATTCAATATTGTTCTTTGTATTAGTTATTCTAAATATACCATAAATGGCTATAAAGAGGTTAGTGCACCATCACGACATGGTAGCCATGACAGAAGGTAGGAACACTTGAATCTGGTCTAACCTGATTTACATGAGAAAGAATTCAGTTTCCCAAGACGGAAATGATCTATTTTTGTGCTTTCTTTCATGGCTGCCATCACGTGATGCTGCAATACCTCTATCCCTTTTACGAGCAATAATTCCCCCACCGAGAATAAGTCGTGCATGGACGAGAGTAAAACGTGCAAAGTACAACATCTTCTGTATCTTCCTACTTCACCATTTTCAAAACGACTTTGAATCAAGTCTATTAAATTGTGATTACCTGAGAAGTCTACGGCACAGACACCCCTTGAGTGTTGTCCTTTGAGGATGGAGAGTGTTTCCATTTTTTCTGCATCCCATACGTGAATAGCTGGATCCCGACCAACCTACGATAACAGAATAGTCCAGCAAATCGTTATATACCATTCTAATCAGTTCTCCGTTTCGTTGCATGTTGCCTTCATGTAACTGTCTGTTCTAGGCCCAAATTTAAGTTTAACACCATACAATGAAACAAGGGGGGGACCAAACCTATTCAGAAACACTTGCCTCACACAGTCAAAGACGTCTGGGTTATGACAGGTGGACTAGGCTAAATAATGTTTGTTTGTTTTAATACTTGGTTAATGAATTTTATCTTAAACAAAGATAAATCGAGGCGTATTTTTAAGGAAACAATAGTTAATATTTTGTAGGCAGGGAATGGGATGGTGGGGATAAATTACTGAAAGAGTCATGAAAAAAACGCACTCTTAATTTGTAAAGAACAATGCCCTTAATATAAGGTGACTGGCTACTTTTGAAAAATAACTTTAAACTTTCTTTTAAACTACTTTATTTTGAAGTGGAATTTAATACTGATTCTAAATATGAAAATGGGGTGTCCCGAGCTTGTTTTAGAGATAATCATGAGTTTTTGAAGCGAACATCGTACTATCAGAAGTAATCAGAAAACAGTTAACTTATTCCACGAATATGCCGGCTAGTAAATCATTCTACAATAATAAGTGGATATTTTTGACAAAAAGACAAAGAAAAATAACATTGATTTGTCATGTTTTTATTCCCAAAAACTGAAGTCGAACAAAAATTCCTACAGAAATCATTTTTTTATGTGTTTAAAAAAATTAACTTTAAAAAAAGATATACAGTAACCTAGATTTCTTAGAAGCTTTTTCGAATAAGCTGATAAAAAAATATAGTTCTGCGCAAAATTTGAGGGTTTAGCCCAAGTGAAACCGTGTAGATGATTCAGCGGTTTTTGAGCGCACGCGCACATCGTGGGCTCGAATCGAACTTTCAAAGTAGGCAGTCACCTTAACGAACCCACATCTTAAAAAAACAAAAAGGGTATAGGTGCATTATTACCTGTCCAGTTGCTATGAAATCCTTTGCCGGATGAATAGCCAGGCACAAGACATCATCAGTATGTCCAGTATAGAATCGCTGTTTGTGTTTGTCGCGACTGTAAACGATACCGAGAGCTGCCACATGATACACGATCTCGCCAGTCTGGGTGTAGAACACGTTATTGCGACAATCATAACCACGATATCTGATCAATAAACAACCAATCATAGTTATATACATGTATTACGGCAGAGCTCACAATAAACAGTAATGATGATTATGATGGTGATGATAATGGTGATGATGATGACGAAGATGATGATGTTGGTGATGGTGATGATGATAATGATGGTGGCGGTGATGGTGATGATAGTGATGATGATGGTGATGATGGTGATGATGTTGGTGATGTTGGTGATGTTGGTGATGAAGATGAGGTGATGATGATGATGATGGTGGTGGTGGTGGAGGCGACGATAATACTTCAAGTATTGCTATAAATCAAATTTCATAACTTACCCAAAGACGAAATCCAATGTCAGTCCTTCATTGGGTGGTTTCTGGCGGGGATTATTATCCTCGGGTTCAATCCTACTCTTTCTTTTCTTTGACAATTCTCTTTTTAAGGCCGGTAGGTCTTCCTTGTAGATGGTTCGAGTGTAATCAATTTGTTTTTCCTGAATCAATAATAAATAATGATAGGAATAAAGGTTGACTATCTTTATTCAAAAGCAATTAAGATCAAACGTTTCTTGGCTTTCCCCCGCTCAAGAATATTTATTAGAAAAACATAAACCGTAATAAACGATAGGAAGAAGACTAAAAGAGCAGTACCGCTTAATTACAATACACAAGATAATAACGAGAAATAGCTTACATTCTCTACATCGCTGTCAAGTTCCCCAATATCAGAAGCTTCTGAATCACTGTCTTCGCTATCAGACTCTAGATAACCAGAAACCGGCTCAGGAAGGTCTTCATCATCCCCTGTAACACCCTCTGGAAGGAATCGCCACTGGAAAACTGAATGATCACCTCCACCCACACTGATAACACGATGAAAATCATAGGAGAAACGAACATTGGTCACGTGCGCTGAATGTCCAACGTACTTACGGAATTTAGCACCTGAAAAAACAATAGAATAACATAAAAATAGATATCAGGATTTTCCATTTTGTTGTTTACTAGAAAAAATGTTTACTAAGTTGTTTACTACTAGCTGTCGTTGTTGTTATAAGTATGCTGGTACCCCAAGAACAAATTAATTGTATAGCTACTTATTAATCCCATATAGGTAACTGTCCAATTATATTCTTAGTCCCCTTCAAGGTTCCCCGCGCCATCTTAAAAAAAATAGATCACTTTATTGAGTGTCTAGTCGTTCTAGCGCTTTCGCACTAATTGGGGGAAATTTTCGCTCACACACACTACCTCTACATTTAATATTCTATGCACACAACGCTCAACTCACATGTTGATTTTTACGGAGGGAGGAAACCGGAAAACCCGGAGAAAACCCTCGTAGCACAGGAGAGAACAACACATCAAACAAACTCAAATCACATGTGGCGACCGCAGGGCTCGAACCAGCGACCCGACCCGTTGGACTCACAGCGGTTAAAAACGACGCGTTAGCCGCGAACGCCACCCATGCTACCCTCTTGAAAGCTAGCTGTGCCTTTGCATCGAAGCAAGACGAACGGTTAGCTTGCAAAGACAGAGACATGTAAATAATTGTCCAAAGTGTTAAAAAAAGGTCTCTATCATTGCAAGCTCGTCTCGCTTCGATGCAAAGGCACGATTACCTTTCAAGATGGCGCAGGGAATTATAATGGGGGACTATTGTTCTTAAAAATTAAAGTATAATCCAGCTTTTACCAAATTAGATTAATAGGACTAGGTAGCAATACAATTTATGAATAGGACCACATTATGATTAAAATATAATTAGACTCAAAAGATTCCTCTGACTGCCAAATTGAACTCCGCCTACGACCCCATCCAATTTTGACAGTCCTTGGAATTTTCCTCGTCCAGTTTTTTTCACCTAGGGCAGCCTATTACAAATATAAATTTAGTAATCGTTAGTCATTATATGCGAATACTAACACCAACCTTTTCTAACTGAGGGAAAGTTGAAGAGTTTAACAAGACCAAAATCATCCCCCGTTACCAAGACATTGTGATTGAAGGCTGCATCAGTGGCGTTAACGTCATTGGTGTCGGTATATTTACCCCAGATACCGTTAACCTCTGTGCCAAGTACACATGTCCATGAGGCCCAGTGGATTGTCTTGATCTCATCTTTATTCGTAATGCGTTTACCATCTGACAAAGGTAGAGTATATGTTTAAAATACTATCACAACCGAACGTCCAACCAAAAAAGGACGGCGTTTTTTATGCCGCGTACACGAAGCACCAGCCGTTTATTTTCTTATTTTATTTCAGGAAAAACAAGAGAGGACCCCTCTACTACTATACTCAGACTTAAAAGAATTTGACTAAAACAAGGCTTACTTGGCATACGATAGAAGAGTCGTTCAGCAGCACCAGAATTGGTCTGCAAGTACTTGCTATCTTCAGACCAGTCCAAATGAGTTATAAAGCTAGAGCTCCCTTTACATTCTCCGACCTTCTTGTACTTCTGAGCTACTGCATAGATGTCTACAAAATTATCATTGGATCCAACTGCCAGGTATTGACCATCAGGGGAGTACTTCATCTCATGGATGACTTCTCGACGATCTCTGATATGAGTAATCTCGGAAAGATCTCTGGAATTATTTCAGAATAAGAAAATAATGTTTAGTTACAATGACTCAGAAAAAAGAAAGTCAGAAAGAAAGAATAATGGAATGAAAGGGATGACTATTAATAAAGAATAGAGAGATAGGGATGGGAGGGACAGGAGGAAGGAAGGAGGAAGGGCGGAAAGGAAGAGAGGAACGAAAGGAAGTAAAAATCATAAAAGTATATGCACATGCAATTCTAAACATAAGACAGAGTACTTAAATACGATGCTGTCTGGCTTTCTTATGGAGGTTAACTCAGCTAGAAGACTCCAGACTCTCTTTGAACAGTAAGATTGATTTAGAGGGATTTAGATAAGTTAGCCTACTAGTAGTAAATTAGACTTTAGAATGGGAGCAAAAGGTACAAAAAAGGCCCACAGGAATTTATGTGTTAAAAAATTCAAGCCAATTGTGCAGTTCAGATTAGTGACTTTTAAACTCAATAAAAAAATCCATTATAATTGAACTCTAACCTTGCTTTGAGTACACGAAATGAGCCATCTCCCAAACCAACAGCAAGATGTGAAGAATCTGCACTAAAGCTAACAGACCTTATCTTCTGATCCAGGTCAGTCCTTGCAAGTAAACTCTTATCAGCCATACTCCACAATCTATCATTAAAAAGTGGCTACTAAGAGTTTACGACTTTAAAAGAAAACAGCATATGACCAAATGGAATAACATAAAAGTGTAGAGAAATCAAATAGTATACAACCTCCAAGGATTTCCATTCCTATCACCCAATAACAATTTGTCAGGTGCTATCCAGATTATTAAACAGTAATAGTGATGGAAATGATTGGTTTGGAGAATGAGGGATTATAAGGTATTAGAAAAGTGGCTACACATACAACAGATTGTAAGGTTACCTAACACTTTTGTCATCACTTCCTGTTGCAAAGATACCCTTCTTTGGATGGACTGCAAGAGCCCATAGTTCTCCTTCAGCATGGCCCTAGTAGTGGAAATGACAGAGATTAAATAGTATATATTAAGCAGTTAACGACTGCCTAGACTAAGTAACGAAATGCTGTTGTGACAAGAAGCCATTTGCCGATGACCCTTGGACTCTCCTTAAACCAAGCAGTTGTGTCAAAATGGGATTCAAAAATAGAAAGAGCACTAGTAATAAAGTGAAGGTTACACCCATAACATAATGCATACAAAAGATAACATAGGAAAAAACTGCATTGATATTGAAATTTTATTATAATTAAGATTTGCATTGTAAGATAATGTATCCTGGAAGAAAGAGAGCGCTTGCAGTCCCGGCTACATTTATCCACTCAAATCCTAATTCAATTAGTAGCTATAAGTGCAAATATTCTATTGAACTTGATTGATGTTCAAGGATATCAGCAGTATTTGAACATCATGATCATCTGGAGAACCATAGGGGAATTACATAACGTAGCAGTAAAAACACACACAAGCACAGGTATCCTCTTGAAAGGTATAACTTTTTAATATATATTACCTGAACAATAGTTCTTGGTTTGTCTTTATTTGATGCAATAACTTCAAATACTTCACCAGCATTAGTTCCAACCAGGATCTTATCCTCCTGCCAACAAACACTTCTAACGCACAGGCCTGTTGAGATGTTGAATATCAAACAACTATATTATTATACCACTATACAAGTTGAGGTTACTATTGTTCAGTTCACCACATGAGTAAGAATGAAACCTTTTTCAGACTGTTTATTTATAAAGGTTTTACAGTTTCTACATGTCAGAGTATGAAACAGCAGTTATCATTGATGAAATTGTGTCTTAACCACCTGTAAGTCTAAAAGTAAACAGATGTATTTTGACTGTTGCGAGCTTAATATATAAAAAGTACCTTCATATCCCACAAGAGTATTAACCATGTCAATCTTAGCAATTGGTTTGAAGTCAGAGTCCCACAGAATGAATGACCCATCTTTAGATCCAGTTGCATACCCATCAGATCCTCCATAGATAGAAAACACAGCTCCCTTGAGGAAAATTGAAAGCATGATTATTTTTTTGAAAATATTTAGCAAAACAGGTATTTTATGATTCTATGAAAGAAAAAATGATGAAGAAAATAAAGGAAGGAAAGAAGCAAATTGAAAGTACTAAAGAAAGAATTCAGTTCCCTAACCATGGAAAACTCCAGAAAGGTTAATTGGCAATTAACTACCATGATAATCAATCAAATAAATATTATTTTCATGTACATTGCATACTACTTTTATAGAAATGTATTTGATTGACAATATTGGCACTGTCTTCCTCTACTGCTGATTAAACTTATTGAGTCAGTACATTGCATTGAAAACAGTCAAGTGCAGTAACTACTTTTATAGAAATGTATTTGATTGACAATATTGGCACTGTCTTCTACTGCTGATAATGATAATGATGATGATTTATGAATTAATATAGAGCCTTTTCTATATGAATATAATTAAAGGTGCTTTACATTGAGAAGTGAATGATGTTTTTTGTGCAATTTACAAGCATGAGAGATGGTTAGTATGAAGTGGAGGCACTGAGGCCCGGTGGTCACTGCCAGGGTTTCTTTATGTCCTCAGTGGTTCTTTTAAATTAATTTTTTTTTAAATTTACGTCCCTCCTATGTTGGTTAGTAATGATGAGTGTGGAGAGACAGGACCGCCATTTAAAGTGGTCTTCTGAGCCACTTGAAAGTCTAACCATTTGCAGATGTAATTACAAAGGCAGCACTTTCTCCTCAGTTATTTTAAAACCCTGAGTGTTGGTCCGGCCGGGACTTGAACCACGACCTCCCGCACGAAAGTCCGATGCCCAACCAACTGAGCCAACCGCTTGGCGGTTGATTAACTTTAATGAGTCAGTGCATTGCACTGAAAACAGTCAAATGCAGTAACTACTTTTATAAAAAATTTATTTGATTGACAATATTGGCACTGTCTTACTCTACTGCTGTTTAACCCTAGTCAGTGCATTGCATTGAAAACAGTCAAGTGCAGTAACATTTTTAACTTGCTGCATACCGTGTGTGCACTTGGTATTGAACCAGCCAAGTTTTGTCCTTTCCATTTATAGATTTCACCACTCAAGGTACCAGAATATGTGACATCATTAGGACCAAATGCAAGACACAAGTTAGTTTGGATTTCTCCAGCCTTGCCAAAGATACCTTTAACATAGAATGCTCATCAATAACTTCGCCTAGACTTTAAAGTTGCAACACAAGCTCTAAGAGCAGTGTGTGGATCGATCTTTTCTGAGATGCATGAGCGCTGCCTTAAGTATTGCATGCTCGGATTTGAAAAAGGCATTTCTGGGCAAGATATCATGCCCTCTATTGAAAATACATACAAACCTTGAAATTATGTTAACGGATGAAACGTTTGAAATTTCTTTTAGTTCAGGAGCAGGATTATTATTAAATTTTTATTTTGAAAATAATATACTGGCAGTATATAGCTCATTTTAAATGAATAGTTTCTGTAAGGGTTTTAGAAATTGCCTATAACTCTATGTTTTGCAAAGGTTTCCTATAAACACTGCCCAAAATGCCTCATTTTCATGTCTGCACCTGCAATATTTACAAAAGCACTTGCAGATCTTAGAAATTGTCTATTAAAATGAATTCGTTAGCAACTTCCAGTGTAATTTGTCCAATGAGGTGATCAAATCATTGGGCAAACCAATGCACTAAAGAAAATGATCAAATATTGGAGTTTTTGCTGAATATGGGATCAGAAATGTCTGAGGAAAATAGCGCCCACTGGGGAGTCAGGATGGCGTGGTGGTAAAAAGCTCACCTCTCACCTCTGAGGTCTGGGGTGCAAATCCCAGTCACTGCATGTGAGCTGAGTTGGTTGTTTCTCTTTCTGAATCCAAGGGTTTTTCCGGTCCTCCGGTTTTTCCTTCCTCCTCTCAAATCAACCCTAGCTAATTCAAACTGGTTAGAGCTGTGCTCCGGGGTCATACATGGACTGTATAGTGGCTGCCAGAGGTGACTCATGCTCTCAGTTCGACCCTGTTGAGCTGTGCCACTGCTGTACTTGCGGTTGTGATAAGCGATGACAAGTTTTTCATTTCATTACCATTTCTTTTTTCTATATATATTTTTCCTTTCTAATGCCAGTGCAAATTAAAATACCTAAGCAGTTGCACCAAACGTCCTACCTTTCTTTGGGTTCAAGGCATTTCCAAGCATTGTCCAGAACTTTATGTGCTTTACTCCACAGCTTACAATTGAACTGTCATTGTAAGGATTGAACTGGATGTCAAATATCTATAACAAATGTTAACCCAAAACATTGTAAAACGAAAAGTAGTTGTTTTTCTTACTCTAGCAATAAAACACTACATGGCATGGCATGGCATGGAATAGGATGGCATGACATGGCATGGCATGTGATGGCATGGCATGGCATGGCATGGCATGGCATGGCATGGCATGGCATGGGATGGCATGGCATGGCATGGCATAACATGGGATGACATGGGATGGGATGGCATTTGGATGGCATGGCATGGCATGGGATAGGATGGGCATGGCATGATATGGCATGGCATGGGATGGCATGGCATGGCATGGGATGGCATGGGATGGCATGGCATGGCATGGGATGGGATGGGATGGGATGGGATGGGATGGGATAGCATACAGAAAAGAAAAGAAAAGAACAGAAAAGAACAGAACAGAACAGAACAGAACAGAACAGAACAGAACAGAACAGAACAGAACAGAACAGAACAGAACAGAACAGAACAGAACAGAACAGAACAGAACAGAACAGAACAGAACAGAACAGAACAGAACAGAACAGAACACAATAGAAATTTATTTGTGCCCTCTGATTTGCAAATTAATAATTATTAACAATTTTGAAAATTATAATAAAAATTTTAGGAACCACTTGCTACCTAAAATAGCAATGCTAATCAAGTTAGGTAACATATTGGTCATTTGGTACTCTGTTCTTTGATGATTGTTAGAAGAATAAGTATAAAAATAGGAAAATCCAAAAACAAATGTAATTGGATTGGAGTAAAAATATAAAGAAAAAGAAAAAAGAAAACCATAAAGGAAAGGAAAAAGAAACCATGGGCAAAGAGTAAAAGTGCATCAGAGCAACTTGTAAGTTTTTAAAATTTGATCTAATATATATATTTAGGCATTGCCTAAAAGCTTAGCTCCTAACAACACAGGTAGCACAATTTAGATACGATTTTATAAGAAAATAAAATCTGGCAAAAAATCTTCAATTTTTTCTCTCCATCGAGATGAAGATAATGTCCCCCATAACGAAAACCATGAAGTGAATAAATAAAATCGAAATGCACTACATTGTTTTCTTCACACAGGGTCTTTGTTTTTTAGACCTTAGTACTCTCCCACTTAGGAATTTTGTCACATGTACACAAACCCACCAACCACCCCAGGGGCTAGTTTTGGTCTTGAAAAATTCTTCTACAATGTTTTGCATGGCCGACATTCTTACGCTTTGAATTCCTGTTTAATTTTACTTGAAAAACGAAAGATAACTACAAACAAATAAAATAAAATGTCAAGTTTAGTGAAATTTAACTTTAGATGTCTTTCACTAAAATCCAAATTTTGGAGATTTCCTAACTTTTTATGGACAAGGTCATAAGACAGACTAGAAAACTCCTTAAGAAAAGGTGAGCAACATATAAGCTTACTTTTACATTTTAAAAAAAAAATTTTTATTTAAACATATTTGACTAAACATTTGCCCCAAAAGCTGTAAAGCTGTACTTATACTTCTTTTACATGACAATGTTTGGTTATCCATATCACAGGTAGCCCAAGCTTGGTTTCTGTGGTGTCCTGCTATAAAGAAATGTATGGAGATTCATCAAAAATTTCAATAAAATCATTGAAACGTGAAATAAAGCCTCAAAATTTTACCCGATCATTGAGAAATAGCACTTCTTTCGCTCTGTGTGGTTTTTTTTTAAATTTAGCTTGGAGCTCACTGTACACCAGTTCAACGGATTTCTTTCGGCAATCCACCCGAGGTCACACCGGAAGTCTTCATATCGTAAATGCGGGTTGGATTTGGATATAGTCTTTCTTCGAAATTATGGTGACTGTATTTTTTAACGGCCTAAGATACAAAAGTATTTAACTTATAATTTATAACTTTATAATCTTTCTTTGAAATTATGGTGAGTGTATTTTTTAACGGCCTAAGATACAAAAGTATTTCTTCCGGCGTGACCTCGGGTCGGTTGCCGAAAGAAATCCGTTGAACTGGTGTACAGTGAGCTCCAAGTACGGGTCAGAACAAGCGAGGTAGTATGTGAATACAGGCAAATTTCATGGCTTAAAGACGCGAAGATTAATCTCTAATGTGACTTTCTCGGTTCTATAGGGATGTGAGAGAAGGGTCATGACTAAAATGTGGCGCTGGAAAGAAAATTCGAAGACATACGAGGTTTCAAAGACCCGTGATGGTTCGCTTTTGGGACTCGAGTTTCCAACCTTCTCTTATTTCTTACTGGTGGGGAAAAAAATCTTAAAACGGGCTAAACTCAAAAAATAACCACGCAGAGCGAAAGAAGTGCTATTTCTCAATGATCGGGTAAAATTTCGAGGCTTTAGTTCACGTTTTAATGATTTTATTGAAATTTTTGATGAATCTCCATACATTTCCTATAACAGGACACCACAGAAACCAAGCTTGGGCTACCTGTGTCCATATGAAGAGTTTATGAAGAACCGTATTTTTACCGCAATGAAATTAAGAAAATAAATGTTAAAAAACCAAATATTATTATGTCATCAGTTAAAAAATAGCTTTCTTATCCTAATTCTACATAAAAAATTAAAAATATTTTTATTTTTATTCCTTTCATATAAGCCTTAACTACTTTTTGATAAGCTTGAAAACTTATAACTTACTAGATTTTGAGATTCGATTTTAGCTGTTTTCATCTGTTTTCATGCTTGAGAAAGATACGGAATTCACGAATCATAAAAGTTTTCGAAAAACAAAGTTTACATTCAGTTAAACTTGACAAGAACAACTGAGACAAAATAGAAAATAATGCAAAATGCAATGTCAAACACAAAATGACGAATTTCTTTGTCAGTAAATTGGCATTTGTAAATGTGTTTGAATATTTTTAGCTTTTTAAAGTGAAACAGGGTCTTATACAATTAACACCTCTCAGCAACACAAATTTAAGCTCATTTGAATAATCATACAAGCTTGAACAGTTTAAACAGTTGAATATTTGGTTTAATTTTATTCAATAGAGTGATGGGACTTAATCCACGTGAAATAAAAACAAAATAGTTATTTAACTAATAGTCGCAATTTAGTGCCTATTTAGTCGATATCACTCAAGTGAATCAATCTATATATGAATACACAGGAGACATCAAATACACAAGAAACATGTTAGTCATTGATAGTCATAGCATTGGAAGCCATGAAAAATCAACTTGATGGTTAACCATTTTTTCTTAAGTATGGTGCTCCGCTCCCGCGGAAGCTCCGCTATTATTACTTTTTTAAAACCTGAAAGCGGCATGTCTCCTCATACATGTATACTGTATGTGTTAACCTGCATGAGTATTCTCTTACATTGACTTGAATTTCCTACTTATGGCTTTCAGTGCTTGCTTAAGATCATAAGGTTTAATAGTGTGGCTTAAATTTGAAGCTTGGTTGAATAAATGTCAAAAATGTAGACGAAATACAATATATTATTAAGTTGTTGTTCAAGTTTTATAAAATATGGATATTAAATGTATAGCCAAAATTCATTAAATTCATTTTCCATATTCCAAATTTTGTAAAATAAATGCTAGGTTTTGTGGCAAAAAATTATATCACAATTTGATTACTGCAGATGGCATAAAGATTCTTTTTAATAGTAGGACTTGGCTTTTCTTTTTTTTTTTTTCCCGAAAAGGAATCACGGTTGGCACAAATGGGGTCAAAACCAATCAGATAAAATTTGTCATTTTTAAACAAATCCGTCATATTTTCAAAAATATTCCATCTAATGAAATGAAATTTTCAGAGTGTATTGATTAAGGGTAGAGTATCATTTTGGTTTATTCATTGTCAAAAATGGATGTCATTATAATGTCATAATGAAATGTTACATTTTTCATTAAAAAAGTTTAAGCACTGATTTAAAACAAAATACAGAATTTGAAAGGCAATAACATTCCCCATGTAATATGTTACAGCTTGCATAAATTTTTGATTATTAGGATCAGAGTTATTGAGGAATTAGTTTTTTGATGATGTCATAGGCGGTGATGTCACTGAAAAATGTAAAAAGCGATTTTACAGCACCAGAAGAAGCAAAGTGAACTTCTAAATGTTTATTGCTGTTATATAAGCTGTGCCACTTCAGTAAAATGCTAATTTATTTGGTATAGAGATATTTTAAAATATCTGTGATGTCATTGTCAGTCTTAGCATTATCATAAAAAATATTTTAAACTATTTCTCCTAAAAAAAATCAAAATTCTAAAAACACTTTGGGCAATTCTTATTACTTTTAATATTGAAAGTATGATGGCAAAATGTTAGCAAACAAAAAAGTAGTTTAATTTGAAGAAGTTTGTTTTTGCTAATGGTTTTGTATGTATCATTTCCCGCCAATTTTTCATGGGAAAATTGGAAACTAAAAAAGATTTCATAATTCTACTTATTACATCCATTTTGAAATCACAAGCAAATCCTGCAATCTGATTGGTTACCTGCAGCAGTGATTTCAGCCTAAATTGCACGATTTTGAGCTCTAAATTGCACGATTTTGCACATCATCTGATATGAACCAATCACAAGAGAGACATGTCATTTTCCAGCCAATTATATTAAGTAATCCATTTGAGTGTTGAGCTCGCCGCTTCTTGCGAAAAAAATAAGCCACGGCTTTTTTCTGAAAAACGATCTTACCGTAAAAAGTCGTAAAAAAAGACTTAAAAAGCTGTAAAAAGGACTTAAAAAGACCAACTGAGCACTTAAAATTGTCAAAAGCATCTTTGTAAAGTAACTGCTTAAGTAAGTTGAAGATATTACAGCCAAAAACAGTGGGGAAAACAATCGGCATCTTTTGAATGTGACGTCTTGGCGATTGATCGTGGAAAGTGGTTTCCTTTTCAATCTTTACATAACGCATAAAACACATTGAAAATATACAGTCATTAAAAGAAGTTTTTCTTAAGAAGAAGATTTTTGCTGAGCTACGTGACTTAAGGAAAACCAAAGGACTAAACAACCTTTGATTTTTGCTGTTTTCTCGGCACAAGTGTGATCTTAACATGTTGAACAGATTCGTAAAATACAAGCAGTTAGCATTGGCTGTATGAACAACAGCCAGTTCATTACAACCCTTTTGGGCAGGGTTGTCTTGCTATTTAATGTAAGTAAATGATGCTTAATACATGTAACTTTTAGTCCTATATAAATTCATTTTAGTTTTGGATTGAAAGTGTTGGTTTTCAAAATGAGAATCATTGTTTGATCAGTATAAACAAGTTCTCTAGACAGCATGTTTGAATTGACTGCTTGTAGATTGTAAGTCATATGTCGGTTTGAGTGGAAAAAAACGTCTCAAAAAAGATTTCAAAATGCATGGATATAAAAAAGTGGTAATTGAACTTCGTATTGCGCAATTTTGGTCTGAAATCAAACTTGCAATTACGAATCGCACTCCCGCTACGCAGGTCGTGCGATTTTGTAATCGCGAGTTTGATTTCAGACCAAATTGCACTCCACTCACATCAATTACCATTATTAACCCTTTTCCAAATTTCAAAATGGTTTTCGATTTAAATATTGTAATCAAGAGGGGAACAATATAAAATGAATTTTTACATTAAGGTTTTCTAAAAATTCAACAAGGATCACGTTTAGGGTCATTATGTCATTTTCTGAATGATCATGCAAAATAGCAAAAATTACTGTATAATAATCAAGTTTAATTAGCTTATTACGTACCCTATCAGTGTGACCTCTGGTGGATGCCAAGATCTTTCCCTTTTTCCAGTCCCATACAACAACCATATGATAGTCCTCAAGACCAACTGATACAAGTTGCTAGAGATGAAGAAGAAGGCAAAAGTAATTATTTTTTTAATGTTAAATTGTAAATAAAAAATAATGGCCAATACCTTAATTTTGCTATCTCTTTTTATTGCAGAGATATTCAATTGGCCATGACACATTGTGGACATTACATTTTTAAAGTAATTTAAAGATGCCATTTTTTAGTTTGTAATACATGTAGCTATTGTGTTGGAAGTGACGTAAACAGTACCTCAGACGTTCCTCATTAAATAAGCTTAATTAAAAAAAGGCAAATTTCTATCTTGAAGGCTGTTAAATACTTTTTTAAAGCTTGTTTTAGACATAAAAGAAAGACAACCAAATGTTTGATTCATCCTTTTAAAAGCTCGATTCCTGTGAATATTAAAAGTTGCTTAAAGTAAGCAAATATACATGTATTTTCTTACATTGTTAGGGACTAACATTGTCTGCCTAATAATGTAAAAAAAAGATGATTATAATTTGGGATTGTGAGTGTGAAACAATGTGTTGCAGACATTACATGGAAATTAAAATACTGTTGTGCACAGACATTATTACAATCTGGATTGTTGCCTTAAAATTCAAGTTTAAAGTTGATCTATTATAGTAGTAAAGAAGATACTATGTACTGTAGTGATATTCAGATACATCACCAGTTTTAGATTACAGTGAGTTTCTTGGTGTTTATCGTTGATTTAGATATGTCAGTAGTGTAACCAAAGGAAGCCCAATCAATGAAGTTATAATATGACTTTAAAATAAATGTACATTTTTATGCCAAATACATGTTCTCCCTTTTCCGACAAAAAATCTTCTTATCTTAAAGGCTTTTGGCCTTTTTTGTGGGTTTTTTACTTGCCCAGGGTAAAATACATTTAATGTACTGGTATGTTATTTGTCTCTTATGTTATTTTAGCTACATTTATATTCACATAAGACTTATATGGTATGAATTTTAAGCAGTTCCATGTAAACTGAGCATAATGTGAGAAAAAAGATCAATTGCTTGAGAATTTTTTTTTCTAAAGCAAGATTAACTTATCAGGCAGTAAAACATTGAATGATGTGTTTTGAACAAAAAATGTGCAAAATGTTTTTTGAATATAGGGTGTATTCTCATTTTTATGCTTGTGTAATGCCTGTACAACAGTAAAGTCCAGAACACATTTTCCTAGGTTTTGCAATTAGTTTTTAAAAAAATGAATTGACTAAAATGTTGGTCTTGACAATCAAAAAGAGAATTATGACTGTCTTGTATGAGATACATGTATTAAAAATATACCGGAAATTTAAAAAAAAAGCCTTATTTGTGCTGAGATTATGTAATGTCCGCAGCACATATTTAGCATTATATTTATTCATTTCGTAAAGAATTCTGTACAATATGAGAACATACATCATGAGTTTACTAAGCCGTTTAATAAACTCGTAGATTGTGTTTTATCGGGTCTAAAACCACTCGGCTACGGCTCGTGCTTTATACCCGATAAAACACTCTTGCTCGTTTATTAAACATTACTTATAGAAAATGCTTCCCCCTAGATTAGGTGTCGTCAATATTCAAGCAACCCAATATTTTTGTGGTTATTAGAATTTAAGATGCGCTAGCCACATTCCTATCGAATTGAGTGACTGAGTGTAACAATAGAATGACGAAGTCTACCAATCTTGTTGGTTTCGGAGTATCTTCGATAATCATTTCATTGTTTATCTCAACATTAAATCCTTGTTATATGCTGTATTGGTGAATTAAGAAATAAAAATTTTTTTGTTTTTCAACTCACGACGAGCTTTACTCAACTTTGAAATGCACAGCGGGAGCAGGCTCATCAATCAGCGGTTAACAATACTATGGTATATAATGCAATTAAGTCTTCAGTTGTTGATGTCAATACTTTCGTACAGTGCTGTATTTTGTATGTCATCGACAAGTTTTAGGAACATAAGAAACACAATGAAAACGAAAAAGTTAATGGTTAACGGAATATACGTATATAAACAAATGGATTTCGCGCGAAAGTCAAATAATTCTAAGCAGTGGACATGGCGGCAGAACGATCACCGCCAGGTCCACTGCAATTGAACCAGGTTATCGGACGTTCTCTCAATCCCTTGAAGAAATGGTATGCCTTGTCAAGCGACTGGTGCTACAGGATAAGAGAATTTATGATTAGCGACTGGTATGAGCTATTATCCGAGGACATAGTCGAAGTCCGTATAAGAGAACTAACATGCAGCGAGGGAAGACGAGTTCCTCTAGAATGGTTTGGCTCTGCCAGAAAGAAAGACTCGGTGGTTGTCGCTACTTTGTTTGGAATTCTTGGGAGAGACATGAGACGGAAAAAGCCTGGTGAATCTACGTTCTTCAAGTCTTCTGAATTCTTGCTTCTGAAAGAAATGATTAACGCGATCTCTCTTCATGGAAAAATGGCGGGAAGCCATCTTGATCAAAGTCCTGAGGCGGGAAAAACTATGTTCGAGAGTCCTGTTAGAAATCCCATCTACGAAACTCCCCCTTCCACTCCAGAAGAACCAACAAGGCTTACAGATCGTCCAAAGCTAAAAGACATATCGCAACAATGCGAAGTTATCGAGCAGTTGGACTTCAATGTGGTTGGGCCTCGAATAAGCATCAAGCAAGCAAAAACTGCCTCAAAAGCCATCATCAACAATATGAAGAGTATGACTACAAATAATGCCGCCTGTATTGGAAAAAGTTTGGGGTACAGCTTTTTGTATTCAGCTGAAGAAGACAAATCATTTGCAAGAGAAGTGGTTTCTTCTGCGATCGCTGTTGTTGGTAAAAAACAAGGGATAAAGAATGCTTTCACAAGTATAGTCGATAGTGATATTCACTCTCAGTTCGTCAACGCTATGAGGGTACCAGATTGGTTACAACTTTATGTAAAGTTAACCACTAAATTACCAGACAAGTCATGGCAAAGTGTCTTAAACTTTCTCAATCTTGGTCGAAGTGGGGTATGTCAATATGTTTTGTTTGTGATATATTATAAGAGTAATGTATATTTCTTTACTTTTAGGTTTTAGTTTATTCACTTGGAATGCAATATATTGTTGAAGATGGTTTAGTATATCTTTTCATAGGATTGAATTGTTCATTTATTTCTTTAACAGAAAAATATTGATGCAGGCATCTTGCTAACCAGCAATGAGATGAAAGCCCAGAAAGAGCTTGTGTTCGATGTAGTAAAAACTACATTTGATATCCAGCCTGTAGTCCCTAAGGAGCTGAGAGGGTATGGTGTAAGTCTTCCAATGGTTCTAGCTTGGGCTATAAGGGAATCAAGGCTACACCAAGGTTCTGAACATGCAGACACCCTTGAATTCAATCTTAAGCTTGATGGAAGACCTCTGGCAGGTACTGTGCATACAAATTTTCTTAATGGATCTATCAATATCAAGCCTGGGGGGGAATCAGGCTAACCACAGGAATTCGACTACAAGCTTTGCCCCCAGGGTGGGGATTTTAATGGTTCATTATGTCCCCAGGTTGGGGAGTTTTGACATATTTGTCATGTTCACCTACCCTGTGAGTGGGGGATTTTGATGCTTTTGACAATTATTTTTTGATCAGGTGTAGGGAATTTGAAGTGTTTTTTTAGAAAATGTCAAAATCCCCACCCCATGGCTGACCCCACCCCCTCCTTGGAATTAACATTGATGGGTGTATTAACTGGCAATGACTCTTATTTAATTCAATTATGTTGTTGTTAATTGTCATATAATTCAGTTCAAATTCAGTTAATAAGTTTGTATGTCTAACGTCTAGGGAAACCACTACAATAGCACATGAGAATGATCAATCACTTCCAAAAAAAATGATGCAACGGAACATTATTAGTCAATCAGAAGTGATCATTCTCACATACTAATAGTAGCATTTTCCCTTTGAAACAGAAGCTAGACATGCAAACTTTATGACAAAACTTGAACATTTCTCACTCAAGTAAGGTGCTAGTGTAGAAATTCATTTATTTATTAATAAGGACGAGAACAAGTTTCTGTTGGAATAGTGCCCATATCAAGCCATGGTGCTGACAGTGGCCAAAGTGCTCTTTCTGTTTATCCACTAGCAATTGCTAACTGTCAAGAAAAGAGGTACTTGCTTTATAATGCTTTTGCAACAAATCAAGAATATGCACATTCAAACCACCCACTTTCTGATTGAGAAATACATGGGTTAATAATGAATGAGTTTAATAATTACTCTTGTTGTGCTCGGATATTTTCATTTATACTTATGTACTCTAATTACAGTAATTGACTCTTACCATACATGGTGTTCATACTACTTTTTTTTTCTCTATTAGGGAAGAAGTGACAAGTTTAATTCAAAGGGTGAACAAAGAAAAGAACACAATTAAGCAAGAGGGTCTCTATGTTGATGGTAGAATGTATAAAATAAAGTTCAAAGGTAATTTTTGAAATTGTTGTGATAATTATGTAAATGTATGTATTATTTATTTGTATGTATTATTATGTAAATATGTATTATTTTATCATTGACAGTGACCATTGATTATAAGGCTATGCTCATGTTAATGGTAAAGAAGAAAGACTCCAACTTCGTATTGGGTGGCCGTGGAGTTGATGTTGAATTTTGCATCTTTTGTGCAGCAAAACGGGTAAAATGATTTATCTTCCCCTAATGCATTTTCTCAGTCTTAGTAAGTTTTGCTTTATTGTAGGCTTGTTTGAAACACTGGAATGGAGCTTTTGATGAAGTATGCACAGAATGTTTGGCTTCTAAAGCCAATATTGGAAAGTAAGAAAAACTATTTGACTATTTAATATACTCCTATAATAATTTGTAAAAAAAACCCCTGTCATAACATATTAGTTGAGGTAACAATTAACACTGCAAGACTGCAAAGAGTTTCACAGATTTTACTAACAACAAATCAATCTGTTTTTGATGTTTTTTTTTATTCCTAATAAGTTTCGAAAGTTCTGAATGCTAAACAAATCAGACAAAGGCTCTGGCCATAAAATATATATTAGTTAGAATATATGAAGCTAAATATTACAAGTAAAAACCAAAATCAATTGTCATCGGAATGTCTTGGGTTCAATTTTTTTCAGTTGGAATGGTTTCAGGGATGACCTCCTATTTCTTCTTGAGGAGGATCTCAGCAATATTTGTCTCTGTTCACTTCATCAAGAGATGAGAAACACAGAACAACTGCTAGGCTCTCTTGGCCTGTTTGCATATAGATGTGGTACCCTCAATGAGTGCAATGAAGCAATAGCAGGTTATGGGCCAGAGGTTTCACAAGAGTATAATAGAATTAAGGTGCAACTCAAGCCAGGACAGCAGACTGCAGTAACCAAGAGCAACATCAGTGTATCCTCTTTTTCTGGTAATTAAGTTGTGGCTTCATGTCACTGGTTATCATTTTCAAAGTTTATATTTTTCCAGGGTTTTTTATATTCAAACATATGTGAAAATGATCAGAGATTCCTTGTAGGTTTTTGAAAGGGATGTTAATGGAACAATTTAGTTTCACATTTTTCCAATTTGAGAAATGACTGTTTCATTGTTCATTTATCCAAGTGATTATCTCTAAATTTACAGTATAATTATGGTGATCTAAGAATTTTGTATTCAAGCAAATCTATGTTTTCTTTTAGGAACCACCGAGAGAAAGATCCTTGATAACATTGATGACATCATTTCCAGGGCATTGCCAGTTGACAAGGTCTCCAAGTATTACAGTGGAGTTAAAAATGCTGCCAGTACAGTCATTTTACACCATATTACTTTTTATCATGAAGTTATTAAGGTAATATCAATGGCTATCAATATTGCCAATAGAATAAGAGGAGGAGACAGAGCATAATATTAGATGTTTCCTTTATTTTTATCCTCTTCTTTTTATTTCTATCCCAGTACCTAAATGAGGATATCCTGGTTAAAGGAAAATTTACCAGAGCTTTTGGTACCCATACACAGGACGTTTCATTAAATGATACCAAAAGTAAGTCTTTGAATTTACTAAATTTTATTTTTATTTTTCCCTGGGAGGGGAGCAGTGTGCAGTTCTTGGCCTGGTGTCTTAGGTTTGATAAGTTTCAAAAATTATTTTTGAGTGTTATAAATGGGTGTTGTCTTTGTGAATAATATTGTATTCATTTATTTTGTTGTAGTTCTTAAAACGTTTTTGCTGGAAACCAAGGAAAGTTGGTCTAAAGAACTGGAGAAACTTGAAAATGACTATCTGTCCTGTGAGAACAAGATCACACCAACATCCCCAAAGAAAAAGAAAAGAAGAAAGGAAAAGAATCCTGCATCCTTTTCACAGTCAAACCACAATGAAGGTTTTGCTGAACTTGCAGCAACAACACAGATAAACCTTTTCCGCAAGGTTACCCTAATTTTTATTTATTTTTCTTCTAATAAATTAATGTGTTGTATTTTAATAATTTGTGTTAATATAAATCAAACAATTCATGACTTATAACATGTGATCATCTTACAGGTTTTCCTTGAATGGTCAAATATCGCAGAGACCTTAAGAGAATTTGATGGAGAGGAGGATGAACAAATTGATGTGTTTGATGTAAAGGTTGGTTCAATGTTGTTGCAGCTCAAGTGTTAAACCTTCAACCCTTTGTAGCTAGTTGAAAGGATGCATGCAAATTCATTTGCTTTCCATTTTATACATAAGGAGACAGAACTTTTTTATTATATGGCAAAGCAATTTCATGCACTATGATTCATCAATAATTTGTGGTACAGGCCAAAAATCAAACTTGCTCCATTTTTGCACACACAAGGAAATATAACATTCTATGACATGAAAAACTTATTATTATTATTTGATTGTTGTTGTTTAATTAGTGCAAGGTGTGGGGCCGTTGCTTACGTCATTTGTTTGGTGTGTCTCTTGGAACTGGGGATTATGGTCACTTGACCATTGATCACGCTCCCATGTTGTTGCGACTGCATGGATCCTTTAGAAGATATTCCAACCAAGGATTTGAGGCATCGCATAAAGTACACAGGGCTTTGTACTCAAGAGCGACTTGTCATGACAAAGGAGGAGCAACTGAATCAGGTATATAAGTAAATTAGAATAATACGAAATAGTCATTTTAGTGCTCACCTAATTTAACACATACTGCTTTTTCTCCGAAGCTGCTCAAATCTTAACCCATTGGTTATCAGAGAGCATGCTTTTCTTGAGGTACCAGTTCATCAAAGCAAGAGAGTGCTCTAGTGGAAATGGTATTAAGTAGCCATCACAATATTGAGTTGTTAGTAAAATTTAATACAAATGTTTGCACTACTTTCAGGGGCTCCTGTTCCAATATGATCTCCATTAGCCCCTGTTTCTCCAAACAACTCCTAGGGAAACCCTCACAAGCATGTCAAGAAATTAAATTTATTAGCACTATAATTTCTTAATTATAAGCATTTACACATTAAAATGTAGCCTAGGTAAATGAGTATTGGTATTTTTTGCAGCAAAATGTGTGTTCTACTTTCGTGGCTGTGGGTGGAAGAAAAAGAATGTTAACTGGAGTAGAGATGACGTGGAGTGGATTGATGAAATGATTTCATTGTTTACCAAAATCTTTGGTGAAGATGCCATGGATTATACTTTTATCAAGGATAAAGGCATGAAGGTAAGCTCATCCAGTGACCCAAGATTGGCTTTCACATACCGTCATGCAGAATGGGAAAGCAACCGTGATTCCTGTCCAGGGTCAGCCTCCACAGAAGCAAATCAATCAGCAGACACAATCCATTTAGAGGATGATGAGTATTCAGATGCCCTGGAAACAGATGCAGCCCCCTCAGAATCAGAATCACAACACATTAATAAAGCCGCAACCAAACCTGTAGCTATAGACCTTACTAGCGAAAGTGAACCAGTTGTCCAGTCTGATGCTCATGCAGTGTACTTCACATCCACTGTAACTCGGAGAGAGCTGGCTAAGCTTAAGATACCAAAGGTTGCCAACAATGGTTTATATGCAGATGTTGTGCCAGTTTCTGGAAAGTTTGTAGATACAGATCCATGTACTCTGCTGTTACGACCTCCCAAGACAATTGTTGATAAAGCAGAAAGATTATGCAAGAATGCATCAGCTGTTAAAGTTGGTGGTTTGGGAACATTTTCTCAACACAGTGTTTATCTTCTAAAAAAATTTTGTGACATTGCCAATCTAAAGAGGGAGGTACGACAAGAAGAGGGATGGCTTCATGACCCATGGGATGGTTTGAACCAAGATGAAATTGATAAAATCCAATCTCTTCTGTGGGATACAAAACTGCAGAAGACCATTCTCCAAATTGATGGTAAATCAATTGATGTCAAATCTTTCACCACCCTAGTTGGTGAAAGATATTTAGACAATTTCACAATAGATGTTATCATAAAGCATTTCATTAGAGATGCAGGTGCCACCAATCAAGTCTTGTACCTTCCTTCTCAGACCTTTACATGGTTGCAGAGTGATGACAAAGAGTTCATCAAGAGTCAGATCCAGAAAGAGTTAGGACCTGCATTCAGGGAAATAAGTTTGATCCTTGTACCAATCCACATGAATGGTATGCACTGGGGGCTTGCAGTTGCTGACCTATCTAACAAGAAACTCCTGTTTGATGATGGTTTAAAGATGATTCCTGACAAAAAAGTTATTGCTAATATGGTTAAGTGTCTGAACATCATAAAAACAATGATGGGTCCAGGTATGAAGTCTTTCGAAACTGCTTTCTGGTCTTCACAAGCAGACTTCGAGAGGTTTGGTATGCCAAGTCAAGGCAGTGGTGAGGGGTGTGGAAGTTGTGGGGTTGGAGTTATTCTTTCTGCACGTGACTTCATCCAAAAGGGTAGCCAGGCAGCAGGAAAATTTTCTTGGAGTTTTAAAGAATCAAGATTCTTAAGAAAACAATTAATGCAACAAATTATTTATTGGGCAGTAGAATAAGTCACGTATTGATGCCTAAATGATTCCTATACGAAATTATTATACTTAAAGACATGCTAACTGAATATGTACCATACATTTTTTGTAAATAGAAGACTTTTTTTCCTGTTGTATTTCAAATGGAATTCTGGAGACAGCAGACTGACTTGGCTAGAGATAGCTGTTAATCTGTGATAAATTCACCCAGGTGAATTTTTCCAGGTGTCTCCTTGGAAACCTATTTGTAAATATGGCATTTTTTGTGCAGCTCAAAATAAAACTGATGTTACAATATGGCAATACTGTAGTGGATATTGTAAATATGTTTTTATGATTATTTGCACTGTATATGTTTTTACTTCCTGAGATTTTCATAATTACACAGCCACGAAGTAACCAGTTGCACATTGAAATTTGGCTTTTCATTGTCAGCAATCCAAAATATTAGAGGTACTGACTGATTATCATTGACTGATGGCAGCTAAAACATTTAACTCCTTTAGTTGAACTTTGGAGTCTGCATATTTTGTGAAAATTACAGTTATGAAATTTAAATATGAATTTTACTAACATGCACTCTTATTGTTAGGTTCCCATTTGTGCTGTTGTCAAACATTGGCCACCAGACTAACTCAAACTCTCTTGTAGCTCTTCCTTCACCAGGTCCTATTGTCATTTCTGATACCATTGTTGCTCTTTGAAAAGTTCCTAGTCTGGCTGCTTGTAAGGCTGCAACTCCTGTTAGACTGCTTTGTTCTTCTGAGCATTCATCACTTCCATTGAAGGCTTTCCTCACCACTAGCATCACATCTTTTGCTTCAGACAAAGCCCTAACAACATCATCTTTTTCATATGTCTTATAAGACATTTTAAGGGCAGCTTGTTTCCAAATTGGGGCTTTCATGTGCCTGGTTTCTTTTACTGCATTGAGATGAGCGCTACCAATCTTCTTGAGGAGGTGGCAGAAGTAACTTTCTGGTATGTTGATGAAGTTAAAGTGGCACCATTTACCTTTAAGAACAATAATTTGTTTGGGATCATTAAAATGTTAGTGTGTGTAAACTAAATTTATGGCTAGGGTCTCATTGGTGAAGTAGCTCGAATTCAAGAGAAACTAATGCATAGCTGCATGGACTCTTCTCTAAGGATATGTTAGCGTGCGTTATGCACTTATCAATGTAAGATTTGATCAAAGTTCTTTAAAGAAAATTAAATGTCTCAGGGTAATCAAATAACACGAAAAAAATAGACGGCTAAAGAAGAAATAATTGTTGTCTAAACTGAAGAATTTCTGATCAAATTTCCGACAGAGGTGCAATTGTTTACTATCAAATCCGGCCTGCCCGAGTACTACCCCCACCACCGGTGTGCGACAAACGCAGACTGCAGACCAGAGATATGTCAGTTAGTATTTATAGTCGATTGTATTTTTCAAGTTTATTCATATTTTTATTTTTATATAAAAAGGTCGTCATAGAATAATAAAGGAATCATTGAATAAGCGCTTTCCCGTGCTTCTTGGATTCAAGTATTACAGCGATTCTCAAACTTCTGCGAACTCACTTGTTAACTATGGCCGGCGAAGTCAAACACTTCAACGGCTTGTCAGTGAAGTTGGTATTCAGTCCTTATATGTTTTTGACTGGAGGCAGCGAAAAACCAAATTCCTACATGCAACTGGCAGAAATTTTAGAATTGCAGTAATTAGGTCTGGTTTATGTTGACCACATAATTTTTGATCGAGTTCATTTGGCCTTTAAGGTCATGCTACAGCGTAATATTATTATTATTATTAGGAATTATGGATTCTTAATTTCTAATCATTATAACTAACCGTATTTACGCTGTAACAGGTTATCATCGTTACTATAAGTGTCCGGCATGACCGGCAGCCGGTCACATACTAAATGGATTATAGAAACTAAACTCAGCGCTGAAAAAAACCCTCAAGCGATTGTAAATCCTGCCTTAGAAGGGAAGAAACCATTCTCAGTTTATGCCAGGGACAATAGTAACTCTTTTTCACTTTGAAATTGTTTGGTATTCCTTTCAATGTACGTTCTTTTTAATATCTGTCATCGGGTTGTAACGCCAAAAGATTTCCGCGTTCAAACAAAATGAAGGTCACATACCACAAAAATTTGTTTAGAAGTATTCAATGCTTCCTTTATTATTCTATGACGACCTTTTTATATATAAATAAATTTGGAAAATACAATCGATTATAAATACTAACTGACATATCTCTGGTCTGCAGTCAGCGTTTGTCGCCCACCGCCCCCAGCACCACTTACATTGATAGGTGCATTTTGTGTGTATTTTGAAGCATGCCCTAACGATATCGCAAGTGGTAGGTCCAGTTCCGTGAGTCCTCGAAGACTAGTTATTTAAAAAATCAGCGAAAAGTTTAGTACTGACCTGGGACACGTGGATCGTGGGCAGAGTTTAAACACTCTACGACTCCCTTTAACCAGACGATGTAGCCATCTGACCTCTTGAGGTACTTGACAACCGGAAGATTTGCCTTCTTCTGGCCTAGAAAGAAGTCCACAGTAGGTGGAACTTTTTTTTGATGATTGCCGATATAGTGCCTTGATAAGGCTAGACGACTCTTGAATTGCTTGTCGCAATATGAACATGAGTTAAGATAAGTCTTGGACATTGTAGAACTGATGCGTTGAACAGCGGAATTGTTGATGATTCAGTCGCTTATTCAAAGGAAGGACCATTACAAAAGTGATGAATGACCAACATTTCCGCTGTTCGTTTCCGGATTCATAGTAGTAAGAGTTTAGAAAACTTAACGATAAAATATCCTGATCAACGTGTTGTTTCTCCTTAAAGCTTAGACTCAATCGAGCTTTCTTAACGCGAAATTTCGGCAGCCAGCTTGTCAATTTTATATAGTTCCGTGGACATTGAAATGGATCAAGAACGAGGAAAAAGTCATAAGGAACGAAGAAAAGCAGCAAAACGTAGATGGCGAGAAAAAAAGAAGGAACAAGCGAAACGTGCGAGGGTTGAAGATAGGAGATTAAGGATTGAAGAAATAGTAAGACAGCATGCGAAAACCTTGGAAGTACAGGAAGGGTCCAACAGAAATCAATCAAAAGACGCGTGTACGCAAGCTGGTTATGGAAAGCTTGCAAAAGATGGAAAGAAATCGAGAAACACTCTCCCAAGTTCGTCTGGTGGTTTACAAGCCCGGGCAAATCTACGAGAAATCCGTCGTTCTGAGGTGGTACGGGTGAAGTTTTTAGGCAGTGGATCATTTGGGTCATGCTACCTTGGGCAGTATCGGAGTCTCGATGTCGTCATCAAAGAGCTGCATAAGCAGGGTTCAGAAGAAACCACAAAGGAGGAGCTATTGCATGAAGCGAAGGTAATCGAAAGCCTAGGTGATCATCCAGGACTTCCTCTTCTTTTTGGCATCTGCAGCCTTCAATTGCCATATAGCCTGATTTTGCAGTATCACGGGGACAAGTCAAGCATGACAATAGCTAAAGCTGCATACTCTAAGAAAATTAAACAAGAATCACAATGGACTGCAATATTAAGGAGAGTAGCAGAGGCGATCATCGACGTCCATCAGGCCGGATACTTGCATAACGACATAAAGGGAAACAACGTTGTCTTAGAAAAAAAAGACCACCAATATAATCCCGTCGTCATCGATTTTGGCAAAAGTCGCCGTCTCGAAAACGCAAGAAAAGCCAAACTTCTCTCAAGAGAAGAACAAAAAAAATACAAGGAGAAGTATCAGCATATTGCTCCGGAGATAGTCGAAGGCCGCCAAGGTGAAAGCTTGGCAAGCGATATGTTTAGTTTTGGGAAGATGGCAGAAACTATCTATAAAAGCCTGAATTTTGAAGCATTACCTTCAGTTATTTCTCTATCTCTAGACTCCATCCCATCGAAAAGACCAAGTTTTCAAGAGGTTGCGAATGAACTGTCTAAACAGTAGAATTATATAGTTATATAATCATATAGTTATATAGTTTATAATTATGTATAGAATTATATTCAGTGTTAAGATAGTTATTTCGGCTATCATTTTTTGTGCATTCATTCGCCCAGACTGTAAATAGGTCTTGCTTACAAAACTCTTAGTCGCATTTATTGTTAGAATTTGAATCAAACAAATATCGTTTAGAAGTTTCGTTCTTAAGCACTTTTCAGGAATTTTTTTTTATCATATGAGGGCGGAGTAAAAAATAAACGTTAACAAACTTTGTAATTAACTTCTTGAATTTCCCCTCTCAAGCACTAATGTAATTTATAATTTGATACATTAAACACTTTATTTGTTTGTTGACGGATGAGTAAAGATTATAACACTTTGGTTAATCAAACCATTCTTCTGAAATTTTGGAGTCCTGCTGATGTTCTACTGTTAAACAGTAGAACATCAGCAGGACCTCTCTATTTCAGAATTGAGTAAAGCTCGTCGTGAGTGCACCCACTCATACACCGTTAAATTTTTTATATGGTTCAACCTTCCTGCATTTCATTTCCAAAACATTTGAGGAAAAATAAGGGGTTTGAGTTTTTAAAAAAATGTCTCATGTGGAAATCATAAAATGATGACGTCAACCCAGGCTCCTTAACAAAATTAAAATCATCAAATAGGGAATTCATATCTCTTTGAGAATCAGCTTAAAATCACTGAAACCTTGGTGGTCATAGCATATGCTACAGTATAACCAACATAAGATTCAGGCATTTTGAACTTATTTCTTACGGAGATATTCACGTTTTTATAATTTTTTGCAAGAGAAACATATTTCCATTAAGTCATGAATTCAAAATACCCATCAACATGCCAACACTGGACATTAATTACGTAATTAAGGTGTCTGTTGCAATCAAAAGCCCTACGTACACAGCTTAAATACAGATGGAGAAAAACTAATAGGGTAGCAAGCTGCTATACGTGAGAAGGATTGACAAATTAATTATATGCCTAGGTTAAGTGACAAATAAAAATTATGGGGCTTGCACCTACTTCTGACTCAGACATTATCATCTGACCATACGTACAGTACATTATATCAAGGAATTATGATTAACAAACTTACATTTCCAGCATTATTAAAAGCCAAACACGTAACTCCCCTCTGATGTGCATCTTTTAAGATTGAGACAGTTTCTGTGGTCCTAGAATCCCATACACATATGTATGGCTCTTTACCAACTTGACCAGTTGCTACAAAAATCTTCTCTGGGTGGAGTGCAAGACTTGCAAGAAAAAAAGGAAAAAAGCCATGTAATATGTTATTACAAAGTACAAAAATTAAGAATTAGACATTGCATGAAATTCAGTTGGGATAATACATGATTGTACTGCACGCAAATATAGAAATAATTAAAGTTTGAAGGTTTATTGTAGAATATATGCTAAATATTCCACTCATCTGAAATATTATATATATATATATATATACACTTGATTGCAGAAACATTGTAGTATACATTTATAGAAATATCTAATTTATTCAGTATATTCAGTATATTTCATGATATGCAAAACGGAAAAATCGCTTTATTTATTGTTTGTTTCATGAATGACTGTCAAAATATTTTTTCCTGTCTTTTAGATCATACAGATTATAAATCACTTGGTTTTAAGAGTTGAAAATGGTTATTTTGCATTATGCATCTCATTAGATATTTGTATAAATGTATAAATGTATACTACAACGTTTCTGCAATTGAGTGTATATATATATTTAACAACAACAACAACAATATATATATATACAGCCATTTGCAAAAATTATGGCCGCTTCCAATATGTATACAAGTATATCAAAAGCATATCAAATGTTATGGGATAGCCTCCATTATATATTTTTTGAGTTGTCTATCATTAGGGCTTTCTGAAAAAAATATCAAGAAAGATATCCCGCCCTGTCTGATATACTTTCGATATACTTGTATTTATATTTGAAACGGCCATAATTTTTGCAAATGGCTGTATACAGCGATATACTTAAATACTGTTTTACAGCACTTTTCAATTACATGCGCAGAAACATGAAAAAATTTTAGAGACATAATAGAGTTTTGGTGGATGCCAATCAAAGTGTTTCCCAGCATTGTCAGAAAACACAAAGCTTTTAAGGGTACGTGCCTATGGAATGTCATGGAAATGCATTGATTGACGTCCACCAAAACCTTATTCGTCATGATGGCAAATTGTACGATTTCACACGTGTGATTTAGAAGCGCTGTAAATATGACAAAAATCGGAAAGCATCCCATTGACCTCACTCAATGGCTGAATGGTTAAGTTTAGGGTCAGGGTTGGGATAGGCATCGTAATGCATTTGAAGCCAAGGGTGCCAAGTTCTTGCCTGCCATTGAATTCTTTTTTTTTTCTAAGTGAGGAGAACAAAAATCCCACACTATTTAAATATCCGTACGAATAGAAATATTGCAAGTTGGCGTACGTTTACCATGGAATAGCCTCTGCCGTATTGAAAATTATATAGAAAACTGATTGATATTATTAAAGAGTTTCATCGAAAGCTCATGAAAATAAAACAAAATCCTTAAGACGATTGATTACAATTTTCAGCATTACCCTATATACATGTACATAAATTAAAAACAAACCCAAACAGTGGGGAACATATAAAAGATCATTTTAATAAGTCGAGAAACACACCCAGTCTACATACATCGCCACTCATATCACCTTTACACTTTGAGTTTTCAGAAAAGCTACGACAAGATAAAACGAAGATAAGCAAATTTAAAACATTAGAAAGACTGATCACAAATTTGCAAACCTTATGATATCGTCGTTATGGCCAAGGAAAAACCTTTGAGTATTCTCTCTCGTGTTGTACACTACTCCAACCCCCGCAACAAAATACACAATCTCGCTGTTGGATGTGTAGTACAGATTGTTCCTACATTGATGTCCACGGTAGCCGTAGACCCATTCTAACCGTAGCTGGGATCTAGGCGCTGTTCTGTCTGTCATTGTGGTTTAGAAAGAAGTCCAAACCTTCATTACAAACAACCCGCCAAAAAGGAATCGGGTTTCCACCTCGAGCATGTTCCTGTCAAAATACACAAAAGATACGAGAGAGCCTGGTAACCAATTGAGAGTTTCGTTAAATTACTCATATTAAAAAGTTTTCATAATTCTTATTCGAAAAGTAATCATATTATTATTTGAAACGTGCTTAACCTTTTTAAGGGAAAACAAGAAAATAAATACATACATAGTGATGTGTCTTTAAACGTATGTTATTTATTATTACTTGTGCTGGGTTTCCTGTGTTTAATTGTGATTGGATCTAGCATATGGCGGTAATATAAGCACTAAGTAAGTTTTGATTGGTCAATGAGCTCATTATCGATTGAGTGCATATGATACGCATGCGTGTAAGGATGATAACAAACAGTACAAGAAGATGGCGACAGGTTACTGTCTTAGGAAAACCGTTCCAGTTGGAGGGAAAGGGGATCCTGTTTGCCCCAATACTATTCTTCTAGTTCCCGACAAACTTATTACATTTGGTAGAGTTGTAGTTTCTGGTGAAGCAAACGTTCGCTTGCAATCTAAGATCGCGCCGTTGATGATATCTCGCAAACACGCAACTATCTCTTGCTCTTCAGGCAAGTGGAGTGTAGTTGATCATGAGGTAAGGCAGCGAGTCCATAGATGTGTCGAAAAACTATCACTTTCCTCATTTTAATTGATTTTTAACATTTCTAGACCTATTGATAGCAGTAAAAGTCCAGTAACAGTATCACAGTTTAGGACTAATATACTTTTTTTAACGAACTGGAACTCGGAGCGTGGCGCTTGCTTCAAATTTGAACAAATACACAGTTTTTTTGTCGAATAACATTGTATCTCGATTTTTTTCATTTCTAAATCATCAAATATAATTACAAAACTTTTTATAATTTGTAAGCTTTTTTTTTTAACGTTTAAGGAACTACAGATTGTTTTAGTTGGTCTATGGAGCGGGCTATGGGGTTAGCATATTTTAATCCCTTTAAAACTACCAAACTGGTTTTACCTTGTTTTTGTGCTGATAAATATTCATAACGAATTGTTTACATCTAGTCAGCTGACCAGCTTTTAGATCTATATTCAGCGCATAAAACGCAATTGGAAGCTAGTTTGGTTTGTGTACCTGCAATGGTTCATAAATGCAAGTGAAATTTCGTGGCCTTGCTTACATGTTATAAGCTAAATCCTGATGTGGAAGTTAGAAATCTAGTGTGATGTATACCAGGTATGGGAGAAATCGCAGTTTTAAATGTAGTACAAAGTAAAGAAAAAAATATGCTAATTTTCTTTTCAAATTCATCTCTGACTATGTACATCAATATAAAATGAGTGTTATCTGCTGCAATAATATTTAACATGGCACTTATATTTTTTCAAGACATTGTCTTATGAAATGTTTACTAGTAAGTAGTGCTAGAAACAAAATTATGTTTTCCCTCTAAATAAAAACTGTTTCTTTAGAGCTTAAGAATCCAATGGTTTTTTTTCTCACATTAAATGTGGTAGAAATAAGCTTAACTTTGCATATTCATTAGTTATTTTGCCAACAAAATTATTGTTGTTCCTTGCTATAAATGGAAAAAAATATTTTAAATAACCTTGTCTTTTTTTTTTTCTTTTAGAAAATTATACTTTTGTTGTCTTTTACATAAAAAATCCTTTTAACAATAATTTATTTTTATTCATAAAGTTCTGAATGTCTCACTTAGCCCTTTCAAGTTGCTTTGCACTGACAATAAAAAAATCTCATGAAGCTCATATACTAATAAGGCTTTAACTTTCGAAAAGAATGTAAAGCTAGCAGATTAGAAAAATCCATAATATTAATGCATTTATTACCACTAATTTTATGTTGTTAGCAGTGAACAGTTTGGTATCATGTATACATACATGTTCATTATATACTTTGCATTATATAATATTCATATTATGTAAACCTGTTACTTTTCTTTGGACAACTATATTGTATGCTTGTGTACGCAAAAGGACCTGCCGTGGATATGGGATGTATCAAATTACATTTACATGTATACTATCATAATTGGACTTGTTCCTTCGACCATTAATTATGTTGATGACAGAGCTTTTGGGCCCATGGCTCATTCATATGATTTGGTCTATACCTGAAAGCCTGAATTTGCAATCCTGAATAAATACACAGAAGTCACCAAAAATTAACATTATACAATGAAAGCTTATGTCCTCTATGCCCTACATGGTCTGTTTTCACACTAGGTATTGAAACTAGACTAATAGGCAAAAGTCCGCCCCATCAGTGCAGCTCTGATATGTTAAAGTTTAAGCTTGCAGTATACTTAAATTTGAGCAAGTTATCGGCTTTTGAATTTTGCCTTATCTCTCATACTGGTAACTTAAATATGAGCTAATGTGACAATGTATTGACAAAACATTAATGCTCTCGACACCATTTAACATTTTATTATTTTGAAATTAATTGTTTGGTATCCATATTGTTAAACTTTACTAAGTCTACTCTCCATGAAAAAAGGCCTATTTAATTAAATAAACAAAAATAGAGAGACAGAGCAACCTGCCAACCTTTATTTCCTTTTAAAAGTTTGAGAGATGAGGTGAAATTCAAAAGACCATAATTAAATACCTTCCTATTGCAAAATACCTGCAAATCGAAAAAATATATTTAATTTTGTTACTCTCCAAAAGCCAAATGCAGCCATTTTGAATCCAGCTGAGCACTGAATTTTGTTTAAGCCAATCACAGTGCATTTCCAAACTTTGTCTGCAGGTTTTTCTGCTATAATTTTATTCTGTGCTGACATTATTATTTTGTATAGATATGATATAATTTTTGGAATAAATTTGAACAACTGGGTTTTCAAAGTGTTCAGAATTGCCTAAGCCATAATGCGATTGAAATTTGAGCTCTTAAAAACCCCAGTTTTCAAATTTATTTTAAATTGCATGAGAAAACCATATAATTTCCTTTTAATAAAATACACGAAAAATTTAAAAGAGTATTTTAATGAAAAGAGAGCAAACTGAGATAAAACTGAGTGTGTGCTCAATGAAGTTATCATAGTATCGTAGCATGAGCTTTTCAACCAAAATTGTATTTAAAGCCAAAGAAATCTTTATCTTTTTTTAGCATTTTCTCCATCATAATATGAAAAATATGAACATTAAAAAATACAAAGTTTTTAATACGCTTAGTGATGTTAACAACTGCAGTAGAATTGATAAAAGCTTGATTTTGAAACCAATTTATCACACACCTCTGAAAATACATAGTAGACATTTTGTCAATAAATTTAAAACAGTTTTTGCCTAAAGGGAAGAAAGAGTGGAATATTGCCCAATACGAAAAAAAATTCTGGCTTTCCTTTATTGACTGGCTGTATTTCCAACATCTAGGGAAGTGTTTTAGGATTATCTTGCTATAATCATCAAAGTTGCAGCTTACCATCGTGTTAAGTGATTCACAGCTTTTATTTACTAGGATAATGCTATAAATAATACATTAATAGTATTATTGTAATAATACCATGATCACCTCCCTCCCTCCCTCATGAATGACATGAAGGAAATTTAGAAACTAAATATCCCTCATGTTATTCATGAGAGGTTGTCCCTCATGTAACGTAATCATCGGGACACAGAGTCTAAAATGACCCAGTTCGAAATCAGATGCATTTTTAATGAGGATGTATACCACCCTGTCACAGGCTTTATTCAATGTGGGATAGAGAAATTGGTCTTAGAGTCGGATTCTACACGCTAGGAAAAACTTTGCGCATGCGTTATAATGGACTAAAATTACCAACTTGTTACAATCTAATGTTTTACACAAATGCTAATTTTCTAAGTGCAAGGGCAGCCTTCACGCATGCGCAAAGCCATTTTGAAACAAAAAGCAAGAAGTTAACGTTTATTCAACCACTTTATTGATTTTTCACACGTCTTATTTAGAACTACTGATTGTAATAATAAATGTTTAATTTTTCCAATTGAACGTGTCTTTTAGTGTTCTCTGGAACTGTAGTTTCTCTAACACTCTCGACTTCAGCGTCTTTTAAAAAGCTAAAACGACCTTCCGCCATTCTGGTCAAGTTGTAGTAAAGCAAAAATTTATTCCTTAATTTATGTGTTTTCTGTGTTGACAAAAAGACATTCCAATGAGAGTTCTTAAACAAATTATTATGTCATTGAAGTAGTTTTAAGAAAACATTTAAAATTTTAATTAGCATTTTGCTAACCAAACACTCTCTTACTTGTGCTTCCAAGATTAATCATTCAGTCAAAGTTCTTTAAACAATGAATTTTGATTTAGTTGGCTAGAATTAAGTAGGCCTTAGTATGCTACCAATTTGCCAAATATTTTGCCAATGTTTACACGGATAAAACAAAAACATGAGGTACAAAGTTTTATATCTCCCTTGAGACGATAAATCAGATAGATGGATTAGACAGTTTGATAGCAACTTATTAGTATTCAAGTTCACTAAGTTTTTGACAATTCGTTTTCTTTAATTTCCTCGGAAATCATGGTATTACAAACTAATACCATGGTAATTTCAGGATATTAGTGATAAAATGTCCCCTCTGCCTCGGGAGGTTTAGTAAAAGTCCCTTGGCCTACGGCCTCGGGCCTTCCACTATACCTCCCTCAGCTTCGGGGACATTTAATCACTAATATCCCTCATTGCCATGGTATTACTTATAATAAATAAATTTGTAGATATCTTAGGCTTTTCTTTAATTGATTCCAATGCATATTAAAATGGTACTAAGATAATATTGAAAGCTTTCTTTAAGAACAACTCAGCTGCATAAACAGATCTTACAAGTCTTGTCTTTTGTTTCAGAGTCTGAATGGAGTGTTTGTGAATAACAACAAGGTGCAAGGCAATACCCCATATGAGCTTCAAATAGGTGATAAAATAGTGTTTGGTGTGGCAATTGATTCAAATCCACCTGAATTTGAATATACATTTGATGCAATGCCCAAGGTCAAGAAAAGAGTAGCAGATGTTCAGCCATCCTGTAGCAAGGATTCTAAGCAAAGGAAGGTGCTGTCAGAAAGTGGTACTAATGTTCAACAGCCTGGAAGTAGCAGAAATTCTGATTGTGATTTATCACACACTGAGGATAAGATAAAAGCTGCAGAGGAACGGATAGAAAAATTGAAAGTTTCTTTGCATGAAAAAGAAAAACAGTTAGAAATGGCTGAGAAGGCTATGGAAAGCAAATTGTTGGAACAGAAAGCTGATCTTGAGAAAGAAAAGTTACAGCTCGAAAAGAGTCTTAAGGAATTGTTAACAAGCACCCTCAGAGAAAAAGAGGAATGTTTGGGTCAACAGTTAGCAACTCAGAAGGCTATTTTGATAAAAGAGAAAGAAAAAGTAGAAGAAAGTTTGCAAAGAGAGCTCAACAGAAAGCTGGAACAAAAGGATAAAGAACTTGAAGAAAGACTTGTAAAGGAGAAAGCAGCTTTAGAACAAGTTATATCCGAGAAAGAACTGCAACAGGTGAATCTTCAGATAGAACTCGAAGAATACAAGGATGTTGTTGAAAGACTGAAATATGTGGAAGCTAATGAAAGAAAATTGGCAACAAATTTAGAAGAGTTGAAAAATATTGTACAACAGAAAGAAGAGGAATTAAAGCATCAGCAAGAAGTAACTAGAAGAGCTCAAGAGACTGCTCGCAAGACCGTTGTGGAAGAAATGGAAGATGAATTCTCTTGTATAATTTGTCATGAACTGTTCATTCGTGCAACTACTCTGGCATGCTCTCATTCTTTTTGTGAGCACTGTCTATATTCGTGGTTACAGAAGAGAAACTCCTGCCCAGTTTGTCGCTGTCCAGTTCAGGCACAACCAGTGCACTCAATTGTTCTGGACAATGCTATTGCTAAAATGGTAGAGGCATTAGACGATGATACCCAGAGCAGGAGGAAGGCTTTATTACAAGAAAGGGCAGAAAAAGGCAAAGGTAATTATTTGCCTTGCTTCGTAGTGGTTGTTGACTAAACCACTATTATATAACCTTATACAAGTTGTCCACCGATTTGCAACCCCAACGATGAAGTTTTTTAGTCATTGAAATTGTGATATGGTCGCCTAGCTGTGAATTATATGGCTCCATCCTCGGATTAAATAATTATTTTAAGAATTGCCAAAACTACATTTCTCGAGAAATTAAAGTTTCTGTACTACTTGTCTGACGATTGTTTGCATCCGAAACCTAAAAAAAGGATGCTTCATAGTACTAAAGCAAGTGAAGAAATGTTTTTGGAGTCCAAATTTTCCTACACGAGGTAGGGTGAAGGCTAGATAACCATTCGTCTGCTCTTAAATGCAATTTATATCGCCGAATTAAGCCATGTGTTACCGTGGCCGAAACTGCTACAAATTAAGTACTGACTAAGTATGTTCTATCTAATATTGACAAGGGAGATTACTGTCACGTGGTGAATTTGCCCAGAAAAGATGGATTATTATCCTTATTCGATCATGCTGCAGAAAAGGATGAATTCATATTTTGTAAGAAACATGCAGAGTAGTTCAGTAACGATTTTTTAAATGACAGATATCATTTTTTAATGTTGGACATCGATATTACCAAACGCTCATACCGCATATAAGTTTGTTTGGAGTAAAGTATGCGTGCGACCTTTTAGTATAACATAGGAAATATAGATCTATTGAATAGTAGCTATTTTGAGACTAGGTTAGTCTCTCCTTAGTTGGTACTATACTTTAGTGGTTAAATCGTATTTGCAAAAGACTACTCACTTTTAACTAGTATGATAACAGGCCAGAGGTGTTGTCATAAATATTGCTGTGCAATATGTATCGTTTTCATATAAACCTACGAGCAATTTTTATTTGCAAGCATTCTATTCTGCATGTTCCTTTCGTGAAAAATTAAAGAGATCAGCGTGAATAGAAGAATGAAAAGAATTTACTAGTGAAGGTGCAATACTGCTGCGATCAAAATCAAACGAGCACCAGAATAAAGAGAAGAAAGTATTTCAGTGCTCATTAAGTAAAACACTCATTTCACATTTGTTGGTTCGAATAAAAGAAATAACTTTGTCGTTAATAAACCTTTATTATTAATAATTTGCTATGCACGTAATTCCTGCGACAAGCTAAGTCTAATCCTAGCTCGATATATTTCTTTCAGGGGTACTATATAGGTAAGTCAGTGTACTCACACTTAATTCTTAATTCTATCATTAACTGATAGTTTTCTGGAATCATTTCAATCTTACAGTCAGGGTAGATGAGTTTGATAGGCCCCCTGAACGACTTGTCGAGGGATTTCTTGTTACAAAACAGTTGAAAAATCCTTGGTACAAAATCGCGTTGATGAATTGTCTATCAGACTTTATCTGCTTCTGTTTTTCTTTTTTTTTCTTCTTTCACTTCGCATCCTTTTCTCATGTTTTCACAATCGGAGCTACAAGGATAGACTATTTTCGATATATCTACCAAAATGAATGGAAATACTGATCCATGGGTTGTGCAAGAAATAAATCGGGCAGTAACATCGTAGATTGGCACAGGGTAAGTTTAAAATAGTACGGGCTACCTCGTTTTAACTTGTTCGCAATCTTTTAGTACTGGCAGTGAAAGACTTTAAATGCTGTGCAGGCTTGACATGAGTTTCATTATTGATAAATTGGTATTTCTCCATTGTTGGGAATGTATCTTCTAAGTGCTGAACTTTGTGTATTAAAAAGGTTGTCGACACCGACATTCATCGTAAATGTGATTCGTGTACTAGTAGTTCACATTGACTTTGCGTAAATTAAGTTTTTAGTTTGCCATTTATCGTTTTATTTACGCCATAACAAACAAAGTAAGAAAACGCTCAAAATCGTTTTGAGAATGGCAAACTTTTCTGAACGTTTGTTCATAGTTTCAGCAATAAATGACAATGTTTGATAAAGAGCAATAAGGGAATAGAATAGAATCATTTACGTATTGAGATTACTCCTGGGTTTTGGCACTAGATTGTATTGTTTACGCCTTACGCTGTCCGTTTATTTATTTAACCACAGTAAACTCATCAGGATTTTACAAAGAAATACTAAGTAAATCAGTCTTAAAACTATTACTAAATCTATACTATAATTTAAAACTGCTAAATCTATTAAATAATGTGCTATAAAAAAATTAAACACCACCTGCTTTCCATGAGTACTGTGCAAATTAAGGCTGTTCCATAACACCGCACCACTGTACCAAAAACTGTTTTTAAGGTAGTTAGTGCGGGATTTAGGAATTGCTAGGTTGTTCTCCGTGTTTCTCAGAGAATAGCTCGTATACGCTGCTACCATCTACAAACATGGATCGCAAATACTCGGGAGCAAGGTCACGTAGTGATTTGTAGATCATAACTAGTTTTTGAAATTTACGCTTGGATTCAAGCTTTATCCAGCCAAACTTTTCAAAGAGGTAATCAGCATTAGTGTCATAGTTTGAAGACGTTAATGCGCTTTGTGGTTCTCTGCTAGCTGAATCTCCCACGTTGGAGATTCTTGCAGGAGACTGATAGCAGGAAAGACTTGTGGACGTTGGGTTTGTTTCTTTTTTATATCTTGTCTGGGTTTTTGTTGTTGTTGTTGTTGTTGTTGTTTGTTTGTTTGTTTTGTTTTGTTTTGTTTTTGTTATTTTTAAATAAAATACATATTCCTCTTCATTGGCTGTTTTTCAGTTAAATTTATTCTTTTACTTCTGGCTTCTGCCTTTATTTGCTTTTTTTTTTCCAATAACAAAAGTAAAACTATACTCGTCTGTATACCATGCACAAATGGTAACCAGGGGGTTCTGGAGAATTTGATTATGAATTCTGGAATGCATAACATCTTGATCAATCGATCAGTCATTGACCGTGGCTGTATTCCCTTAAGAGCTGATCAATTTCTGGTTGCCACACTATCTAGCTGATGTGGTTACATAGGAGGATCCCACTCGTATCAACAGTAATGACAGCTTTAACATAGATACACTAATAATTTAATTCCATTGTGTAGATCTACAAGTGATTATCCCTAATCCAGTGACATACGTGCAGCGCACAGCTGATCATCACCCTTCGCACCATGAACCTACCAGCCGACAGGTCTCTAGGCATGAAGACATACAGTTTGAACCGAGACGTGTTCAAGCCCCAGTACGGCGACATGATTATTATAGGTACAGCAATGCAAATACCTATAATGGCAGTACTACTAGCTACAGTGACAACAGGAATCAATACAACTATCCCCAGAGAGCACAATACAACAGAGTATACAACGTAGTCTGCTTTGCATGTGGTGAGCAAATATTATCTAATTATTTAGTCTATTAGGGTATGCTGCTCTGTGCATTGTTAGACTAGTGAACCTGGCGCTTTATGCTGCATATATAAACGCCCCATTAGCTAGACAGATAATACTCCAATGAGAAAATTCGAGCACATTTTGGACTAGGTAGTTGATGCGGATACTTTTAAAAATGGTGTAGAATCTGTTGCCTCTCTTTGGTAACGGCAAGGGCTTGCTATTGAAAATCAGGCGTTCACATATACAGTCAATTCAAAAAACGTTGTCGTCGACCGGCTCAAGCCTACGCGACTGGACCGAAAGAAATATGGGTAAAAATCACTGAAGCGGTTTAAATATTCGTTCTGAATAAATTGTTCCCGCTAGTAATAAGATAATAATGGCAAGAAACAATACATCAAATGCATGTCTTTGGGTTTGGGAAAGAAAAACAAGGTAGTTATGATTCAGTTCACAATTTCGAAAATATAAAGGCATTAAAAAAACGTCTCCTTCAACACTTCCCTCTCGCCTACGAACGTTCGTGCTGTAAACCAGGCATAACTAGTCAGATAAAATTATGCAGTCAACTCGGCTTCAATGATTACTACCCATAGTTCCTTTCGGTCTAGTCGCGTAGACTTGAGTTGCTCGACGACAACATTTTTTGAATTGACTGTATATACTTACGCAGGGACGGCGGAGCAGTTTTTTGATTTGGGGGGGGGGGGGGGGCTCAATAGTGACATTGTATGGCAAGGTGGGGGGGGGGGGGGGCTGAGTGTAGTGAAAATGTATTAAAATTTCACAAAAAGTAGGGGGGGCTAAAGCCCCTTAGCCCCCCCCCCCCCCCCCGGTTCCGCCGTCCCTGTTACGCATATTTATCCAAGTCTCGATTTCCGATAACGACTTATGCATGCCTTGATTGATTACTAAAGTGGTTCTTTAACGACAGATTTACGCTGTGTTAGAGACCGTCTTTACCTCTAGATTAAGCAGAAGGGAAGAAACTAACATATTTCGTTCTTGTGATTTCGTTAGGTTTAAGAGGACATTTGGCCAGGGACTGTCCATATAGCTATCGCAGATGAACCTCGACTATAATTTTCATTACTAGACGAGTAAAACAGACGGCTGTTAGTGCAATACATGTCGTCAACATGCTGCTAATGAAACTATAAAACTATAAAACAGCTATAAAACTGTTTGTTTGAAGCCAGATTGAAATCACTGGAGTTTTGGCTATGTCTGTGTATCATTAGTATAATGATAAATGAATTAAATCGTAATTTTTGTTATCAAAACGTTTGGGAGTTCAATCCACCTTTGCTTACCAAAGAATGTTAATACTGAATATTTGTGAATAAAGTGTGGCACGCGAATAAAAGTGGCGGAGTTGTGTTTTCTTTCATAATTGAATAAAAGACATCGGGACACTACGTCAAAGCATCTGGGGGGGGGGGGGGGGGCAAAAAAAATCCAATCCCTTGAGAACGGGAACCTTTTGTCAGTTTTGTTTTGTCCCTCGGATTGAGCTGCATTCCAAAGTGCTGTGAGGAGTATATGATCCCTTGCATTGATTTCCTAGAGGAATTGTTCTGGGGGACAAAACAATAGGCCGTCTTTTCTTGTGCAACAAAATCCATTGTTTTATGGCCCTAGACAATTCTTCTCGTGACTCATTGCAAGGGGTCGCTATAAAAGACCTAAATGGCGTTAGAAACCTATTTGAAATTGAATTATTGGAACAATGTATGGCGAATTAATGCTGGTAACCGGTTGGCTAATTTTTGGTTGAGTATCGGAATTTCGTGCGAGATGTCATTGTTCGAGTCCCGGCCAGACCAATACTCAGAGCCTTAAAATGACTGAGGAGAAAGTGCTGTCTTTGTAATTACATTTGCAAATGGTTAGACTTGCAAGTGGATCGGATGACCACTTTAAATGGTGATCCCGTCTGCATTAATACTAATAAATATCTGAATCACTATCCTAGCAATCTTCCTTTATCGCTCAATTATATTACTTCCAAAACCCGGATTTACAGCCTCAGCTGATAAGCCAGCGTATGAGCCATTAATCTATGAACACGTCATTCAAATTCATTTATGGGTATTCTTGCGCAACAATGTACTTTTCGCAAGACGGGCAACCCAGTAGAAAAACCTACGGCATTTTACATGGCAACCCAGTAATAATGAGGATGCATAACTAAATGTTTATCGATCATTTCAATATCGATTTAGTTTGCTCTATGTTGAGTTGCCATTATTAAATTTAAATTGTTCATATTTATAACTTCTTACCCTGCTTGCAGAGGGTTTTTTTGCCTTCCATTCTGGCTCAGCCCCACCGAGGGAAACTAACGGCAAACTTCTAGATCTTCATCAGGTCTTGCACTTATTGTTGTCATTGCTGGGTTAGTATTCGTACGTATAGTTACCATCGTCTCAATTTACACCGCACATCACTTCGTTCAAAATGGCTCCAAGTATGTAAGGTACCTGTTCTTCCTCTGGGCACATCATCTCGTTTACTATTCCTCGTATCTTCTCTGCGTTAGACGTACTTCCCTTGTGCAGGCTCATATATAGAAGATGTAACTGGTGTTTATACATCAAGGGGCACTAGCACCATTCCTGCAACAAAACCGCCAATGTGAACCGCCCTCGCAGTCATCGTCATTGTTTTAAAGAGAGTGCAGGCAGTGTCGGGTGCCATGTCAGCAACGTACATTTGCTGCAAATTTTGCTAATTTGGCTGTAAAGACAAAATTAAACAACTACCAAAGTTCCCCTAACCAAGCGGTCAGCGTTTTTTGTGTGTGGGTGTTCATTCAACTTATCTGCCAAAGACCAAATTATTGCAGATTTAAATATGAAATGTGTCATAAGTGTGCAAAAAGAGGCAAAGTATAAAGTAATGTTTGTCAGGTAAAAGCGATAAAAAGAATGAGGTACATGCTATTGCCGGTACCACTGGCTGTAGTGACGAAGAAATAACAGAGGAAGTTACCACTTCACCCTTTGTCCAGAAATCTTCAACATTGTTAGACAGTGCTGTAGGATCCAATGTCCTGCCAAGTGAAGTTGCAACGACCGACGAACCTCCAAAGCAGTCGCCTGCAGTCGCAAGCGGTAAACCCAGTGTTAGGTCAACCAAAGGCCACCTGAACGTTATGGCTTCGCTCCTTAGAAGCACGAACAGATACATTTTACTTTGTGATAGAGTATTGTTGGGATACTTTAGGGGAGGGGGAGGAAGTATGAGATATCACGTGATCATTGGGTTGCCTGTGGTAGATCAGACGTTGAGTTATGTAACAGGGCCGTAACTAGGGGGGGTGCAGGGGGTGCGTTCGCCCGTCCCCCCCACCCCCCCCCCCCCCACCCCCCACGCGGGCTAAAGGTCCGCTTTTTAAGCAAGTGAGATTTTGGCTGGTATGATATTTTCACGTAAAACTAAGTAAAAAAAATCAATTTTATTTAATAATTTATCTATACCTATGCGTCCTATGGGACTTTTTAAAAATAAAGTATATGGTTGGTCCACTTTTTGTAAATTAGCAACCCCCCAACAAAAATCCTAGCTACGGGCCTGTGTAAGCACTTGGTTAGTACTCGAAGTACTAATAAAGAGTACATAGACAAAAGTTACAGCTGAAGAAGTTCGCAAATGCTATTCAAAAGATATGCGGGATATACGAGATGCGGGTCCACCAGAAGTGGGTACGATGGAGTCACGAATGATATGTGCAAGCGAGTTTCGTTAAGTATCATTTCATTTGATAAATTTGGCAAAAATCGGCGATAATGTTTGGTTGTCAAGTCACTTCCTTCAATCAATTAAATTGGTCGTTACCTTTAGATTCTCTGATTGGCGACAGTGTATTGCCTTATTTCCCTGTTGCGACTGTTGTCCCGATCAGCGCGTAGCAGTGAATATAGTGCTAAATCTAATAGGGGTGGTGTGCAAATTTCAATAATCATTTTCCACTCATTTTTTCTTTTCTTTTTTTAAGACATGCGCTACATTTATACAGGTATATTGGTATTGAATTTCACGATGTGAAATCAATCAGCAACGGGTCACGACAATATGAACTTTTAGCAAATATTGTCTGCAAGTTCTTCCAGTCTCAGACAAAACTATTAAAGATTTTTTTCTTTTCTTATTTTATACAATACAATTACACGTATAAAAATATAAAATTTATGGATAACATGAGCAGCTGGTAATGCATAGGCAGACAAAATGAAGTATTTATCTTTATTACACTTATTACATTCATTTTATCAACTCTGATATATTTTTATTCACTCGTTATACCAGAATAAAACGATATCAAGCTCTTTAGCATGTGATAATCAAAGAGAAAATGAACTAAGAGAAGGAATCACACATCCCATCATAAGCACTCTTTGATACTATTTTTAGATTATGTTTCTATTTTATCCTTTTGTATCTACACATACCATGTATTAAATAGAAAAATATATCATCTACCTAATTGCTACTACAATTTAAATCTAAGTAGTCTAACTTTTACGTTATCATAGGTAGCTTGTACTTTTATATATGTCATATTTCTCACAAATGTAAATATTTAAATATTGTTTTATATTAATAAGTACTGAATAAAATATTGAGTGATTGATTGTTTTTCTGCACGCTCTCTAAACTGTTTGCTTATGATTTCGTGTTTTTCAAAAACAACGTAAGCCAACGGCGAAGAGCACTCTCCAAGGGCGGATCCAGCCAGAACTTTAGGGAAGGGGGGGGGGGGGGCTAATTGAGTTTAGGGAGGGGGGCTAATTGAGTTTCTTCCTTCAACACGACGGAAAACAATATAAAACTGAGCATCGTTTTTTTCTGCTGAAGGGGGGGGGGGGAGGGGGGCTTCAGCCCCCCTTGCCCCCCCCCTGGATCCGCCCTTGCTCGCAGTATGAACGTGCAGAAAAAACGATGGCAAATGTGATTCTAAAAATGGCATCAAATGGTGCCTATGATGGTTACGAGCGTGAATACCAGATATTCCTTCTCTTGGTTCATTTTTTCTTACGGATAATCTTTATATAGCTTTCATTTCCTTAATTTATCTTTTTTGTCATATAACATCCTCATGATTCTGCTCGTTGCATATCATATTTGTATTTAAATTATAATACTTGTTACATATTTTCCAAGATAAATCGTTTCCCAAAACAATTTCTCATTTCTAGCTTTCTTTCGAGGGTTCACTTGAGAAAATTTAGGACTTCGATACTCTCAGTGCAAGATTTGCATTTATCAGGATAGATCGCTGCGATACGTATTTCTTCTTCATTTTACGACTTAACATCTGCAGCAAATCGTAACTCCATTGGTCCACTTCTTCTTGGAACCGCGCTTTTGAGTGATGATTCCTGTGGACGTAACCTCGGTAGACGCGATTCCTTCTTTAAGATCGACGGGCTACCAGTCACAGGTGTATTGTCTACGCTAGGAGAGCCCTCTGTTGGTCTTGCCAGCCAAATTATATCGTTATACTCATTGATGTGATCCTAATAAAAAGTCAATGTGTTTGAGATTAGACGAGTTAAACTAAATGGGAGCAGCAGGGGGGGGGAATCGCGATCGATGCCAAAGATATACGGGTTTAACTCGCGGATTTACGAAGACGGGTACAGCAGATTTACGGGATTTCCCGCGGTGTGTCCTTACTGCTGCTGTAACTCAAACGGAGGTTAAAAATATCTCATAAATATACGATGCACGAATGTAGGAAGTTTGCCAATGACTTTTGCATAATTTGTCTAAGACCTAAAGTTATCGTACCTAAGCCAGAACCCTTTTGGTGTTGTGGTAAAAAAATGCAAATAGAAGATGACACGTCAGCACAGTGTTACGAGTGTGGTAAGAATATTCGTAATGCCGTACCAAATGCTACCAAAGAGCAATATTACGCCAATGGAGGTCGTAAGAAAACGCCATATAAGAGATTAAAATACTTCAGGGACTGGATGAGTCATATCCAAGGTTTACATCCGATATATTTAAGCGACGAAGTAAAGAAGAAAATCATAGACCATTTAGAAGAGCCAACCCCACAAAGTCTACGGAAAACGTTGAAAAAATTAAAGCTAGGGAAATATTACAAAGCTATTCCCTATCTTTTGTCTGAAATTACCGGTAAGTCTATTCCTGAGGTTTCTGATATGAGCAGAGCCGAGTGGATGTTTTGTCGGCTGAATAAGGATATTCCTTATTATCCTGACGTAATTTACGAAATATTTTACAAAATAGACCCCAACCACCCCCTGTTAGGATGGATTCCGAGAAAATAAAAATGCAAAACTGGCGTTGCCAGAAACCCCACTGGGGAATGCATCGCGCAGAACACCAAGCTATCCCCAGTGGGGTTTTTTGCATTTTGGGCTTACGGGGCTTATTTCATCCCGCGCCAGAGGCCCTCTAGTACATACACATATATCTTTCTTACGACCCACCAGAGGGTGAACTCCGGACAGCGTCCCGAGACACCCCCTGACTTTTCCAACTTTTCCTCACGAAACCCCCCATCGCGGGGTTGAATCGCACTTTCCACCCCTCCCCCCACGGTTGCTGTGAGTGTGGGGAGGCTTTTTTTTCCACTCACAGCAACCGGTCCAAATGCGTCTACAGCGAGGCTCGAACTCGGGACTTTAGGCCTCCCCAGCTCCAAAGTCCCACGATCACGAGCGAACGCCAGACACATCTGGACGCTTATGTATGTGAAAAATACTATATTTAATCTGCATAATTTCTAGACTGACGTTCGATATGTAAATAGAATCCCGTCACGCTCTTTTCGAAGCAGATGTTTACTGAGCAAGCTTTCTTTGAAGCTCTTCTTTCGCTTCTTGGTAGATCTTTTAGCGAGATTCCTCGGAAAGATCTTTTACGACTGTTTTTTTATTCCTTATGTCCGACTTTAATTTCTCGTATTTGTCTTCTTCGGCCAGAATAAGCGAGAATTCTACGTCGTCTATCTTTCTGTCACGCAAAGCCTTTGAGACAAGATCGGTAATAGTATTTACTTTAGCCCTAGATAGAGCTATTGTCGTGTCATGCTTGGATATTTTCGTGGATAGCTTTTTCATAATGCCCGTAGCAACAGCCGAAATGATACCACAAGCTGCCCCAACGCCGGCCAAAGGAACTCCAACGATTATTCCCGGCCCAGTAAGCGAAGTAGCAACGCCGGAGCCCGTTAACACAACAGATATGGATCCTGAAGTTATCGCAATTTTATGTAGCGTACTCCGGGCTCTAACGTACTTTTTTCTAACTTTTTCATAGTGTTTTGCCTGCCCTTCCAAGTAAGCCAGGATTAAGTTCGCTTTATTCAGACGAAAGTTTTCGGCGTTTAGTTCATTAGGTGTAGTATAGGGAACATCTGGGTACAACTGAGGTGCTGATGGTATAACATCCATTATATATACTAATGTACGACGCTTTTGGGAATGATATTGAGGAGCAGCCACATCACGACAACCGGGATTACTGGAATTGGAGAGCATTTAGGAAGATGTTTCCACATGCAGACCCTAGTAAGTTCGAAAGGAGACCCGATGGGATTTACTATAACGGCTCTAGGATGTACAGCAACGAGGATTTGAAACCTACGCTGGTCGATCAGATAGACAATCAACTGAAGAATTCTGGTTATGTTAAACCCACACCAACACATCCAAAACCCGTGCAAGGTTGGTCAAAGGAATTATTGCTTGGTACCGGTACTTATCCGATACCCGCGGTTTTATTTGATAAACATCCAAGTTTGGATTTGACATTGAACATGCGGATCTCTAACAACCATTCCTTTTCGTTAAAGGTGCGAGATATCTTCAAAAACGTTCCCATTAATCATACCACCGCTAAGGAATCTCATGAATGGTTAAGTGGTCCTAACATGCGTTATTGGCCGCAGCAACTAAACTTTGCGGTTTGGTGTGCCACCAGCGGCTGCGGTGTAAGTGCGAAGTTGATGAAGAATTCGATATTTATGTTTCACTTCCACTTTACCGTCCGAAGAATACTGCATGAGATGGGTGTTATTGCGCTGCCGGGAGATGCCGCGTTTTATCCAAGAGACAATAAATACGATGTTCCAGCCTATAACAGGCTTTGTAAGGAGTTTGGTGTTGTAGGGAAGGATTTTAGATGCACTGTCGGTGCTAACAATGGCTTGGGGCATATTTGGGCTTATTGGGGGATTGGTGGGCACGAGCTAAGCAACAGGGAAGTTCATGCATTGAATCTACGATGGAACACTGGGTATCATAAGGAAACTCACGACAGTAGCACCTTCTTTGAACCAAATGCCAAAACCACTAAGGAAGTTAGAGACGGGCCTCTGTTTAAAGACGAGGGTGGTAAGTATGCAGGGGCTAACCCGCTGATTATTAAGATTACCAACGACGAGCAAACGAAGCAATACTTTAATTTCATACCCCCAGAAGGTAAAGGACTAACCAAAGCCGGCCTTGCCCGTTTGAACCGCAGCATAGAAGCTTACGTGTATTCTATCCTTGGGGCTCAGGTAAACACCCGATCTAGCATAGTGGGGAATACGGGCGCCGCAGAAGAGACGCGAGCCGAAGCCTTGATCTTATTCGAAAGTTCGATCTTGGAGGGCGACATTAGCAAGGGCGTACAGCGTTACCAACTAGCTATACAAAATTCTAAGGCAAGGTTGGACTATGCAGTAGCCCCGGGTTGTTGGTTAATGCCTAGTAATTTATCTATAAATACTGGTTCTGTAGTAGGATACAACAACAAACTTCAACGAGCTACTAAGGATATGAAGTTTGGGGTGAACGACGTGAACTCTGACACTCTTAGGAACATTCCCCATTTCGTGGAGAAGTCAAAAAAGTCGCATGAAACGAAGCTACCCGTAGTTAAGAAACCATCAAAGAAGGCCCTGCCTGCGATACCTGAGGAATATGACCATAACTTACTAAAGGTCGGCTTAACCGCTGCAAGCATTGGTCTGAGCTATTATATATGGCGATGAACAACCCCTACGTAGCTGGGGTAGATTGCGTTTATACGACTTACACAGGCGAGAAAAAATACACCCAGGCATCTTGGGTTGATGTCACGGGCATGTCCGTGAATTTGAACTACTCGGGAAAGAAGTTGATAATATGCAGCATTTGCATTGGCACGAGCAGCCATGCCAACGTGGGCTTTAGGTTCCTGGATGACAATGGCATACTGCAGCCTATGAGAAATAAGACAAACAACAGGGAGCCTGCGCATTTCTCCGTAGAGCCCAACCCAGCCAGCGCCGAAAATCATTCCGTTTGGACTTTTCACATGGTCGCCGATTGCCATGGGAAGGTAAAGCTGCAAATGCGCGTAGATGACACCGGGAGCGTTTGCATAAATAGTATAGAAAATCAGAGAGATACTATCTACAATCACAAGACCATTAGCACTTTGACGGTAATGAGTCTCTAGAAGCAAACTATGTTTGCTGAAATATATGAACCCACACGCGAAGGAAGATTGGTTTCTACATTTTTTGGAGGAGAAGGACTACTTAGAACAGCATTGGCTTGACACCGGGCTGTGGGTAAAGGTTGGGGGCCTGGGATTAATAATATGTACCATTAGCATTTCGACGGGGTATTCGTGTAATGTCGGGTTTAGAATCGTTGATGAGAATGACCATCCATTACTACCCTACAGAAAAAAAGATAATAATAGGAACCCAGCCCATTTCTCGTCGGAGCCCCCTCCAAGAAGCGGAGAAGACTTAACGCCGGTAACTTTTCACATGATAGCTAATTGCCAATATGCGAAGTTACAAGTTCTCCCCAACGACGTTGCCTACCTTCGGATAAATGCCGCCCCGTCAAGAAATTCCCCGACGGATGCCACTTGGAATCATAAGCCCATTAGCACCATGAGCGCCATACCGCTAGTTCCGCATTATCAAGGCGGTGCGAATACTATCTTTACTTATCCCCAGTCGAGGACGCCTCGGGCGCCCGACGACGATAAGCCACCAGTAATACACAAGGATAAGATCAACCCTTCATCTTCTTCAGGAGTACCACTCCAATAGCGACGACCAAGATCCAAATGTTATTCCCCACGAACTTCAACAGTTCACCGCCGGCCCTAAGTGCCAAGGAAACAACCGAACCCAGCAGCCCAGGAAGACCGGCTGCCATCTTTTTTCCCAAGTCCGTCAGTCCCTTACCTAATTTCTTTACGCCCGCGCCCGTAGCCTTAAGCGCGTTAAGGATTACCCCTACTACGGTACTAATAGCAACCGCAAATGCCAGTGGAACGCCATACTTCAAAAGGGCTCTTTTTACCTTTTCCTTGGTGGTAAGCCCCAGCTCTTTTTCCAGGTTTTCCTTTTGCGCCTGTAATTCCGCGACTCTTTCCTGAAGGGTTTCTACTTCCCTTTGAGCTGCTTCCCTTTCCTCTTCGGTACGAGTTTGGTCCTCGATTACTTCTTGCTGCCGCTCTATTTGCCCCTCCAGGTCCTCAATGGCCTGATCTCTTTGCCGGATTTGTTCCTCCTTAGTATTGATTTCAGCCATTAACCGTCGCCGTTCCACTAAAGAGCCGGCTATGGTGGTTTGCAGGTTATCGGTATCGTCTTTAATTAAGTCTAACTCTTGCAGGGCGAGGTTAAGAGCCCTTTGAGTTTGATTTCTTTCGCGTCGAATTTGGGTTCTTTGGTCTACCAGCTCCCTTATTTCTTGATTTTTAAATTCGACTTCCCTCCTATGCGCGTCGGCAAGCCGCTGGTTTTGCTTCATGTATTCCTCCTCCCTTTCTTCCAACGTTTCCCGCAGCGCTTCCACTGAGGCGCCAGAGCTTTTGGCCTCCTCCAGGTCCCTTTGCGCTTTATCTCTTTCGCGCAGGGCTTTATCCAACTGGTTTCTCATTTCCATCATTCTTTCGTTACCGAACTTTTTTTCAGCATCGACAATTAGCTGAGTTTGCTTTGCGTATTCTTCCTCCCTTTCTTTTAACGTTTTTTGCAGTTCGATAGCGCGTTTTTCTAGCGCGACCCTTTCATTTAAGGTCTCCAGCCGCTCTAACATGCTTCTGGTGGCACGCTGAAAGCCCTTTAATCTTGAGACGTCACCCCTAACGTTGCCCTCCTCATCAAAGAGGTTTTGCGGTTTTGTCCAGCGGTCTTTGTCGGGAAATCTTAAGTCTTGGACGCTTATGAGGACTTTGTTTCCCTTTTCCGTGAGCTTTACATCGTCAGCATCAAAGTTGTCGTAGCGCAGCTCTAGCTCTTGCGTTGCCCACTCTACGGTTTCCCGCGCGGCTGCTTCCGGCTCGCCTATGTTTTGAAGCTCTATGTGCTCACGCGGAAACGTGTACTCGCGTGCTTTGGGATGTCTTAGGGCCTTTGCAATCCTATCCCTTAGGGAATCGTCGACTTGTTGGGTGGGAAGCAGTGGTTCTTCATCACCGTCGTTAATGTCAGCCTGACCTTCCTCAGTGGTGGGATCGAAGTCTGGGTCTGTTCCTTCTACTTCCATTATATATGATAAGCTCAAAGTTAAACCCAAACGTATTACCTAAGCAGGTTGGCGGGTTGAAAGCAGAACGCACCTTTCACCGGGTCACCTTTACGCCTTCTAGCGCTAAACCTGGAGAAACGCTGTACGTAGGCGTTCCCCGCCTAACGGATAACCTAGTATTGGTTCCTGGTACCTTGGCTTTAAGGTTTGACCTAGCAATACAACCAAGCACCAAGGACAAGCGCTATACCGTCAATAATGTGGGTAGGAACCTCGTCTCTAAGATGAGAATCAAGTTCGCAGGGGAATCCCTCTTGGATTTGAATAGGTACGATTTGTACACCACGTATAAGGATCTGTGGCTAACAGCCTTTGACCGTGCACAAAAGATAGAGCAGGGAATTGGAAGCGTTATTCTTCGTAAGCTTCGCAGCGATACTAACCCCGCGCCTACGGACTCCAGTGGAGCAACCGCAGTAGCAGACGCAACAAGGGTAAAGACCGCCTATGGTAGCAAGTACGTTATCCCTTTAGATTTCGAAGTGATTACGAGTCATGGTGTGTACTACCCCAGGCAGTTATCCGAGTTACAGTTTGAAGTAACCTTGGCGGACACTACGAACGTCATAGGAGGAATGGACAGCGCAATTAGCGGGGCTGTTGATCCTTATTCTATTACCAACTTAGAGCTGCAGTATGAGACCGTGTACAGCGAAGAGCTGGCCCGTAGCGCTGGCATGGAATACAGCTCCGGAAAGGCATTCCTTTACGACCACGTAGTAATGTACAAGACGTTTAGCTTCTTGGATAAGACGGATGAGGTTATCAACCAAAGCATTAACCTCCCCCGAAGAAGTCTCACGGGGTTAATGTTGGTGTTTGCCAAACCCTACGAGGCCGGTAAGCGCGACTCCGAAGCGTTCCACAACCCCAACATTACTAACGTGGGGGTCAACATAAACGGCGTTCCAAACAAGGTCTACTCGCAGGGGATAAAGCCCGCAGACGTGTACAGAGAGGCCATGCGCAAGTTTGGCGACCAAATTAGCCCCGAGGAATTCTTTAAGGATAAGTATGCGCTGTGGATTGACATGCGCACCATTAACGACGAAGACCTGCATGGTCAAGGCCTCCGTCTAGTAAATACGCAGGATGGCATAACATTGGAGATCAAACGCACCGAAAACACCAGTGCGAGCGACGGCGACAAAATAAACTGCTACGTCTTCGTCGTGTCTGACGCGCAACTGAGCGTAGAAATGAATCAGCTAAAGAGCGTTGCATATTAATGTTAAAATATTTCTTAAATATACAATGCTTCGCGTATTTGAAAACAACGACACCAAACTGCAATGCATAGTGCAAGGCGAAACTTTGTACTTCAAAGCAAAGGAGGTGGCTTTGGCGTTGGGCTATGAGCGCCCTAGAGATGCAATTAGAGCACACGTATCTGAGAAATACCAGAAAAAATGGGTTGATCTACAAGGGGCTGCGAATCACCGCTCCTTTACTACGCAACCAAATGCCGTGTTTATATCCGAACCTGGTTTGTACGAACTGATATTTAGCTCCAAACTACCCAAAGCTGTGGAGTTTCGTGATTGGGTCTTTGAGGAAGTCCTACCCGCGCTAAGGAAAACGGGTAAATATGCAATAGAAAGGCGGTTTGGCGGCCCAAACAAGTTAGTATTCAAGATCGAAAATGAAGCCGACCTACACGCGAAGGTCGTCGACTACACACGTAGGTTTTACCCCGATTTCATCATAGCGCCGGGTCTTGGCGAACTTCAAGATTCAGACAGCAAGCGAATAACCTGCTGGCGAAAAGGCTACCAAGCCGGTCAACCCGACCTTTTAATCCTAAATGCGCATAAGAAATACCGCGGGTTGTGTATTGAGTTGAAAACCCCAAAAGGAAACGGCGTCTTATCCGCGAAGCAATCTAAGAAAATCTCACAGCTTGACGTAAATGGTTACCTAACGATGGTTAGCAACGATTACGACATTATCTGCCGTGCCCTGATGGATTACGCGGATGGCATTCGTATTCCCTGTAAGGGCTGTGTAAAGCGGTTTAAGTCCTACGCCACTTTGAAAACGCACCTACAGATATTCCATAGGTATAATGAAGCTCAGCTTGACTCACTGGCGTGATCTTGTCCACGGTAAAGCATACGAAATAAAAAATTACGTCGTCTTCGAAGACATCGACCGTTTACGGTTAGTCCTCAAAGACTTAGAAGGCAAGGAATATTCCCTTTGGGCGCCGGATTGCGTGCGGTACGTAATTCAGGGCGAGGAATTCACCCACTTACGCAGCCATGGTAAGGTAAATGGCCGATGGAAGTTTGACATTGAAAGAAGAGTCACTCCATCTCCTCTTTGTAGTTAAGCGCGTCTGCTAAAGTCCGCTGCGCTTTAGGATCCGCGGAGCACCAATGCCCCACAAAGGATCCTTCGGAGAATACCCTGTCGCAATGAAGGCAGGTGTATTTTTTACGCGGTTTGGGTATCGGTGGCGTAATGCAGTCGGCAGGTAGTTCGCAAGTAATACAGTCCATATATTGAAAGGGCGATTAGGAATCCTCCTAAGAAGGCGGCTGCGTAGGCTAGCATATACCTTTAAAAGGGGTCCTTATATTTATTAATGTTTCTTCTTTTCTTATTGAGTTCTGCATACCTTCTACAAAAGGGGTTCTTATATTTATTAATGTTTCTTCTTTTCTTCTTAATAAACAATCAAAGAATATTAATAAATATAAGAGTGTGTTTTGAGACTCTTTGCGCAAACCCTGCTTTACTAATCCTTACGGGCTTTCCTTACCTCCATGTTCTGAGCATGCCAATCATCAAAACGATCCAAGTACTCCTTAAAACCACGTGGACGATGCTGCGGGCACAAACACTGCCAGATATGATCATCTCCTTTCCTTAAGCCGCCACACGCGTCACAGGGCGCACTCCAATACTCTGCGTTCTCCCAGCGCGTACCTTCGGCGCGATCAAACTCCGTAAAGCGTTGGTCTATTTCTTTCTTACGAAGAGTTAACTTCCTTATGGTTTCCGCTGGGCAACATCTCGCAGCGATATCACCATGCTCCTCGCATACGACGTCCAAATCATAATTACCACGACATCTATGTTGATGCCATGCGTCAGTTAAGAGCTCCCCGCAGCGCGCACACACATCCTTTAAACACACCCTATTTTCTTGGTGGTATTGCAACATTTGGGGCGTGCTAAAGAGCCGATTACAATCAGCACAGCGTCTTTCCTTAGACTTCAAACACACCCTTCCTTCCACGTGATATCGCAGCGCCTGTTTACTGCTAAACTGCCGGCTGCAAGTGCCACAGGTGGTAACGTTATCCACCTCTTTAAAACATACCTTCTTTTTTTGGTGATACTGCAAAGCCTGTTTGCTACTGAACTCCCTGTCGCAATCCTTACACTTCATTATATAATAAGAATTTATTAACCCTTATAAGGGATACTTAATAAAGTCCTGCACGCTTTCTTTTGCCCAACCGGCCATCGTCAAAAGCGCACCAAACCTTTCCGCGCGCTTCAGGCCGCACATTTCATCGTACAATTCCTGCACGCGCTCTTTTAACCGATCGATCTCCTCCCTTTGCATTTCTATGGTGTCTCTTTTATCTTTTGCGTCGGTGGCAATCCTTCTTACTGCGTCCACTGGGTCCATCGTATATATAATGGATCCGAACCATATTCCCTGCAATGCTCTGATAGTAGGACCCACCGGCTGCGGCAAAACGCAGTTCGTCGTGGAGCAGCTATTAGGACCCTTTAGATACCGCTTCGACTATATCGTGCTACTTTGTCCCACCTACGTGAATAACCGCACCTGGACGGGCATAGGAGTGAAAGATGACGACTTCTTTGTGGACATACTGGATCCTAACGAGTTATCCAGCCATCTTAAGTTCTGGCACAAACAATTCCCTAAAGATACACAGACTTTACTCATATTGGATGACATCGCCTGCGGGGACGACGTAAAAAGACGCACCTCCGAATTAGTGAAGCTCGCCTTTAGCGGCAGACACGACAATATCAGCGTTTGGTTGCTCTCGCAGCAGCTTACCAGCGTCTCCAAGCCTTTTAGGGAAAACATAGGCTCTCTCGTAGTATTTTATACTCCAAGTAAGTCTGACCTGGAAACCATCCTTTCTGACTACGGCGGTGAGATATCCAAGGAACAGTTACACGAATACATGCGGCATTTAAAAACGCACCAACATTCCAAGATGATCTTCTCTTTGAGGTTTCCCTACACGGTTGGAATCTATGATTCCTAATGTATATGGAGATTGAGCAGCTCTTAGATGAAGTCCCCACGCAGTTAGACGAAAGTAACCTCAAGGAACAACTTAACATCCTTGTGTCATCTGGGAAGTGCAAAGAAATGATAGGCAAGGAACTTACCCATGAGCAGGTTAATAAGTTGTCAGAAGAGGAGGTTAAGAAGTTCCATAAGAGGTACGAGGCCGCCCTTGCAAGTAAGACCACGGACGCCGTAGCAGACTCCGCTATCCGACTTGCGACTAAATTGCTTGGACTTGCGCTGCCCATAGACGACGTGGAGCAACTGCGGAAGGACATTAGCGAGGACTATGTCATCGCCCAAGAACTTAAGATAACCTGTGGGTGGTTGTCCTTGAAGTGCGGTAAGTTAATGGCAGTCGCCTCTGCGGCACTTCACGTAGCTCAGCATGTCGACTTGAAGGAGGTACTAGGTTCCTTCGGAACATCTTGGAAGGACTTCAAGAAGGATAGAGAAGTCGAAAAGGTCTTCCAGGCGGCACTTGCTGAGGTACCTGATCAAGTCGCCTCAAGTACTTAGTCAAGTCATTCGCGGGAATTACCCAGGTCGCCTCAAGTACTTAGTCAAGTCGTCCTTAAGTACTTAGTCAAGTCGTCCTTAAGTACTTAGTCAAGTACTTATCAAGTACTTATCAAGTCCTTCAAGTCCTTAGTATAAATGAGTGAACCAGAGTCGAAGGTAGAGCAGCCCCAAGAGGAGCAGAAGATTACCAAGGCTAAATCTCCAGGCAGAGTTGCTGCCGGAAAGAAGCTCGCGGAGATGAATAAAAAGAACAAGGCAAAAAAGGAGGAAAAGGTGGAGGAAAAAGAAGAGGAATCCCTTATTAATCCTGGGTACGTCATCGGCGCGTTGGGAGTCATCATAGCAGCAGGCAGCCTCTACTTACAATGGCGGGCTACGAAGCCAAAAGTAGAACCCGTGCATGTACCGCCAACATATCACGCACCCGTGCAGGAGCCTCCTAAGAGAAGCAAGATACCCGTGATGGAGTGATAACCTTCTCGCTTTGTAATATAATGTCAACCGCGTTATTGAAAACTGTTGAAGAAGCAGCTATCATTACTTCCATCGTTGCGGGTATTGGTTGGGTAGGTAAGAAAGTGCTCAAAGAAGACTTTACTGAAGACCCAAGCAAGAGCTTCGCTAATTTTGCTAAGATGACCGCTGCCGTAGGCGGGGCTATCATGGTAAAGGATTACCTACGGAAGGAAAAGTACCTACCTACGACGTAACTCGTGAAAATCCCTGTGATTTTCTAATATATAATGGCTAGCGTGGTCGCAGGTGGAGTTATCGCAGCTTTAGCATTCACTGGAGCTAATTATGGCGGTCAATATTTGGATAGATTAGTTAGAGGTGATCGCAGCGGAGAATTAGCCGCTGAGAGGAAGAGACACGACTTAGCGCTGGAGAAATATCAGCGAGACGTGGCGGCTTGGAATGAAAAAAGACAAGCTTACAGGGATTGGTTGGACAAGAACTACCAAGACAAGATGCAGGCGGATAAGAACTTCGAAAACACGGACTACGCCTTTAAGCTCTATGCGCAAGCACACCCCGCGGCATTGACGGGGTTAAAAAGGCCTCAGTTCAAGAATTACTACCAGCCTTCTAAGAAACAAAAAGACAATGAGCTGGTCTTCGTAGGAGTCGCAGGGCTGGCGGGATGCGTAGCTTTGGCGTATCTGCTCTAACGAAGGGGACTTGTCCCCTGTAATATATGATCGTCTTTTTGGAAAGCGATAAAAATAACTTTACCACTTATCTGAATCCCCCCATCAAAGCCCATAAGGTTCGGCTGGTTAGTTGTTCTTTGTACAATTCTTGGTATAATCTAGTCAATGGTATGGTCACCGTGCATAAGGGGTCTAACAATTACCAAGGCGTAATGCTGCCCGATGGACATTACACGCCAATCACCCTTGCTAAGGAATTAGCAAAACACGGTTATACTCTCACCACGGGATTGCCGCACGAAATGACCTTCAAACATAATCTTCCTAACAATTTCTCGGTAACCCTAGGAAAAACTGATGCATTAGGATCTTTACTAGGTGTCTCAGGCAAGGAAATTACCAACACAGCCATACCTGTGAAATGGAAAGTCGCATCCTCTTACGAAGTCTATTGCGACTTGGTTCATAGTTACAACAATGGAGAAAAGTCTTCTCTTATGTCCAAGTTTCTGCCCAAAGGTAATCCATTTGACTCAGAAGAATACACTCCCATTTCTTTAAGCTATGACTTGTCTAATTTGGTAGAAAGCATAAACATCACCATCAAAGTGGACGGAAAGACGGTGGATTTTAACGGACGTAAGATCAATCTTGTCCTATCCTTCGCTTGAATCAAGCGAAGCGCGATTCTATTCATATAATGGGTCGCGTAGAGGACAAACTTAAAAGGATTTACTATGGGCCTGAAGGCTATTGGAGAGGAGCGTCGGCCATCAAGAAACTCGCGACCGCGGCCAGGGTATCAGACGAAACGGCTAAGAACTGGCTAAGAAAACAAACCCTCTGGCAGGTTTATCTTCCCGTGCCCAAGTACATTCCCAGGCCCAGCTTCACCGTAAATACCCCTAATGAAGTTCATCAGGCAGATTTGCTTTTCTTACCGCACGATAAGGTGAGAAGAAAGACCTATAGGTACGCTTTGACCGTAGTTGATATCGCAAGCAGATACAAGGACGCCGAACCCATAACCAGCAAGGATTCTGGGGAAGTCGCAGAAGCCCTAGGTAGGATTTATAAGCGCGTCTTGAAATGGCCTAAGCTGCTGCAAGTGGATGCGGGGACAGAGTTCATGGGCGTGGTTACCAAAACCCTGAAAGATCACGACACTAAAATTAGGAGAGCCGAAGCTGAGTACCACAGGGGTCAGAGCATCGTCGAAAGATTTAATAAGACCTTGGCCGAGCGCCTCTTTGGGTACCAGTATTGGAAAGAGCTGGAAGATCCCTCCAAACGCAACAGGGAATGGACTCAGAGGCTCCCCCAGGTCGTCGCGGCTTTGAACAACGAGGCGGCCAGGGCTACGGGAATGAAACCCAAGGATGCCATAAAAAAGAAACACGTGGAACATAAGTCCTACGTCAGAAGTTCGAGGGCGGTCGGACTGAAGGAAAAAAAGCTACCCCGCGACATAGTGGTCAGATACCTCTATCAGCCGGGGGAACTCGAAGGTGGCAGTAAGAGAGCCACGGATCCTAACTGGTCTTTGGGAACGTATGAGATTTCAAAGTCCGTCACCAAGGAAGGGCAGCCCGTGTTGTATTACCTAGATGGCCCAAGTCGTGGATTTGTCAAGGAAGAGCTGCTCATAGTTCCCAAAGACTCAGAGTAGTGCTGCTCCACGCGCCCGATTGCACTCTAGGCATGTCAGTCTTACGTTGCCTCTGCAATGCCCGCGTTTGTTATTTATACGATCCACGGAGAACTGCTGATCGTCATTTGGGTCAAACCTCCATAGTAGCGGTATGTTACACTTGGCACACCTTGCCCCTTTCTTATAGACGTCGTCCACGCATAGGTCAAACTTTATCCCCGCATAGCGGGGATCTTTGCTCTTTTCTTCGTCGTGCCGCTTGTAGCGAAGGAGTTTCTTAGCAATGTTCTCCTTTGCTATGTCTTCTGGGGTGCGGTCGTAACGCATTTGTGGCCCCCAGGCTCTTTTTAACTGTTTTGCGTACTCCACACGGCTTACAGCGGTGTAGATAAGGTTGCTCCAACACAGCCGCTGGTCTATGATCCATAAGGTTTCTTTTATGGTAAGCCCCTGCGCGCTGTGGACTGTCATGCAGTAACCTAAGCGCCAGTCTGGGTGGGAGGTAATTCTTTCCACCTTTTCTATGGGTACCCAGGCTTTATCATGTGTTACAGCATTTTGTAGTTGGATGTCGGTACCAGGTACCCAGACATCTCTTTTTTGCATTCGGGTATCGTGGGGTTTGTAAGAAACAGGTACGGGATGTGTAGGGAAGCGCTCTCGGTGTATATTTAGCAAGTCTTTCTGTATGCGAGACTGTGATGCGCGTTTGCTGCTTAGCACCAAATCCTTTGGATGCCATGTGTGAAGGAAGTCCTCGTATTTCTTCGCTCGTACCCTCTTGCGTAGTATCTTGTTTTGTTCCGCGTCACTAAGGCCCCGAAGTTCTGCTTTCAGGTTTCTTATTTGATCCTTACTGCGGTAGTCGGTGTTAATTTCTTCGGAGTGGTCTACCATTTCTTTTAACCATTTATGGGGCATCTCTCCGGTTATTGGAGGAGGCTGGCAAGGATCTCCGGCGAATATCACTTGACACTTTCCACGGAGGAATTCTACAAATTCCTGCAGGATTTCTAAAGGAACGGTGCAAATCTCATCCCAAAGTATCACCGGGGGTATGTCGTGGATGGCTTCTGGTACCCACTTTTGACCATTCCAGCGGAAGAAGCTGTGGTACGTTTGAGCGTCGTAACCCATCTCCGTTAATTCTCTTTCCAGACGGTGCGTTGGCGTTAGCACCTTTACTTTTGGGAATAACTGCAGTACGCGCGTCGTCTTACCGCTGCCTCCCGTACCGTAAAGGTAAGAGAAGCGTTGGTAAGAGATTGGGTCGGCAACTGAAGGTAGAGGCTCCCCGGTTGGTTCCACGCTACCGTAAAGATGTTCTCCGTGATATTCTACACGGCCTCTCCATGCTTTTATCTCCTCGTCTTTGACGCGCCATTGGCCACTTTCTGCGAGTTCATCGGCAGTGTAGAATTCCTTCATCTTCTCTAACACTTCTGGCTTTACATACAAGGAATCCGTGGCTACGCGTGGGATGTCCTCTTTGTCAAACCGTAGCAGCATTGCTAAGAGATTGATGTGCGCATATGCTAGCATGCTGGCACGCAGATGGTAATACTGTGGTCGATGGTCTTGGTAATAACACAGCGCATTCCATTTCTGTTCTTTTTGACCTTCTATGAAGTAGTCCCATTTCTCTACGGATACCATTGTTCCTTGGTCATGTGCACGTTTTATGAGGAAGCTTAGCTCACCGGCGTCTGTTATTAAGCGTCGCTGCATGTGTTTTTCGCCTTCTTTTGCGCCCTGTGTGAATTTACCTATGACCACACGCGCTGTGGGGTTGTGCTCTGGAAGCCATTGTGTAAAGGCGCTATGGCAGAGTATGGCTTCATGCGCTGTGTATTTTAAAAGCTTGCGCTCTTCGAGGAACTTCAGTAGGGGTATGGGTATCCATTCTTTCTCCTGCAGGTGCTTCCCATACCACGCGTAAATTATGGGATGTAAGTCTTTTGCTAACTCCCAGGTGGTCAGTCTGATGAACCCCGTTGCTGGGGCGTCGTAGTAACCCGGTAGTGACACCCTAAAGAATTGGGAGTCTGGATGTCCGTAACGGTCATAATACTCCTTACAATCCCCAAGGCCTTTGAAACTGGCGGGGTAACAGTGTTTCATATCCAACGACACGTACTCGTCTTCGTTGTACTCCATATTCCAAAGACCGCCGTGACCGTGTTCTACGCAAGCTTTGGAGATATCTTTGAACTCTTTTGGGGTAGGTTTCCAGCCGTTCCTTTTCTTCGCGGCTAAGAAGTCCAAGCTGCGAGAGCTGAGCACTTCGTCTGAAAAGTCCTCACCAAGGGTTTCGCAGGCGCTTTTAATGCGTTGATGTTCCACTTCTGGTCGGTATAAAGTACCATCTTGCGTCATGAATTGACATCCTTCTGAATCCATTAACCAAATAGAATTCTCATGAACTAATTCTGTCAATGGGGAATTCTTATAGACCTTTGTCTCCTTCTTTCTTGGGAACCTCAACTCCCTCCACGCGTGCGCGTTGTGTTGGTAAATGACTATGGGAGCACCTTTGCCTTCGTATTTATGCGTTCCTGGGTAAATAAAGCCGTCGGTGATATCTTTCACATGGATTCGCCTTCCTAACGTGGTTTCCAACTTCTTGATGTTTTCGATGGTTCCTCCAGTTTTACGAGTAGAATGCTCCCATTTCCTGATGGCTTCTCTTCTTTTTGGCGTAAGCTTACCACCCCGAGAGGAATCCTCGAAAAACTCCCTAACCAGCTTCCCAACGCAGTTACCAGGATGTCGCATTGGTTTAAGCTTCTTAACGTCCGGCTTCTTAATTTCGTATGCACCGTAGATGACCACGGTAACCGGGTAAGCGACCTCGTAGAAGAGCATGTCTATTCCCTCAAGTGCTCCCTGTCGTGTGTGCTTATTCAAAACGAACAGGTTCTGCTTACCAGACGCTCTGATAGGATTACGACCCTTTTCTATTATCCACTCACCGTCTAAGTACTTTACGAATGTCAACTCCAAACGGTAGTCACCGGCCGGCATTCTGTTGATTATCTTTTCAGCCATTTTGTGATTCATAGTTTTGTCTGTCTTTCCCTCCATAAATGTAGCGAAGACAAAGTCAGCGTCTGAGTTATCCATCACCTGATTTCCGAGCCTGCGCACAGTTTTGTTTTGAATGTCGTTGATGGTGGCCATGTATATCTAAGGAATATTTTAACCTCCGTTTGCGATACCAAAATACCCGTAAATCTGCTGTACCCGTCTTCCTAAATCCGCGAGTTAAACCCGTATATCTTTGGCATCGATCGCGAGTCCCCCCCCCTGCTGCTATGGGACCTCACGTTGTCACTGAAAGCCACGTCAGTGAAGCAGCGCTCGCAAACTAAAAAAACTGAAAGCTCCTGCTGACACGTTTCATAGTCTCTTTTTGTTATTATGCAGCGGCTTTTAATAAATAAAATAGAATTGAAGATGTTGAATTTTTTTTTTTTTTTTTTTTTTGGTGGAGATAGGAGCGAAGGTGTAAATCAAAGATCCGTAAATACGTTCCCATTTTATTTCAGTCCACGTACCATTCTACAGTATTATCTCTTTGTTTATAATGGTTACATATGACAAGACAACCTGAATAAGGATACAACTTAAAAAAATATCCTCAAGAGAATAAAACGTGGTCTGAAACTGGGAAACATTAGGCCTAATCTAAGGTTAGGTTAGTTGGACGATTAAGAAACCCGTTAAGAAAACTCTTTCCAACCTTTCCTCCAGATCGTTGTCTTATTATACTTAATTGTATCATCACTCTATAATCCCATATAAGCAACTATTGTATTATTTTCAAATTTACTTTCCTGTCCAAATTAAAGATTAATTTGGATCGTTTACATTCACATTCAGGGATGCTATAATTAATCTGCAATAGGACTACATGTCTGTCCAATTTGGAAATAACTGCATAATTCCAAAAAATTCCTGACTGCCAAAGTGGACTCGGCCTATCGGCCTCTTCCAATTTTGTCAGTCCTCGGAATTTTCTCATCCAATTATTTCCAAATTGGATAGTATGTAGTCCTATTACCTATAATTGTTGTGCATCACTGATATCATCAAAAACATGTCAGTGTTTTACCTGTATTATTCTAAGCTTGGTATCAAAATCTTGATCTTCTACGGGAACGAGTACAATTTTTTGGCATTTTTCTGCTAAATTATCGATGGCCAGTTTAATTCTTCCTAGGATTTCACTCTGTGGAGCCAGCAAAACTAAGAATTAGAACTGTTTTCATGCTTCTGTGAGCTCCATTATAATTGTCATCATTGGGCATTCCCATAAAGCACGATAACAAAACATTAATATTAGAAGTCATTAGTGAAGACGTGTGACAAGAAGTGCGGTTCACAATGGCAGTGTTCGTAAGCACTCCTAAATTTCTTCTTCTTTTTTTTCTTCAACTGAGTTACTGCACCTGCTGTCTGATGATTGCCTTTCGATTTACAAGATGTTGCTCTAGCTCAACATTTTTCTGCATCGTATCTTCAAGCTTCTCTTGGAGGCAAGCTAGTTCACTGTTCATCAACTAAAGGCAAAGGTACAATTTATTTAATCAATACAAAAAAGGATAGATTATTTAGTTTTGATATTAATCTAGACTTCAATACAGAGCTTCTTGAGATGTGATTGGTCGAACGACCGGTGATTCTGAGACGACAATCAACGCTGAAGCAGTGATCATGAATTTTTCCAAAGTTTTCCAGATCGGAAGTAATACTAAAAAAAATATTCAAATCTAAAATGATATTCAAATCTAAAATGATATTCAAATCTAAAATGATATTCAAATCTAAAATGATACCAAAACAATTATTCCCCTCAGGCTGAATGGTGATATTAACCTGTAAATATTCCACCGATAATCACTTCGCCTTTGACAAATAATTGTTAAATAATGAGCGAACAAAAATTGTTCTTCTAGAGAGGAGATAAGTCAGGTGGCCTGAAACAAGAAACGACAAAACTTTTTTTCTTACCACAAGATTCTGTGTGTGTGATTGGTTCATGTCTGATAGTTTTTGTTGAGAACTCTCTATCTGCAAATTGAAAAAATAACAACAAAAGTACAGTCTGTTATCATATACTTGTTTTAACTTGCAGCTGGGCTAGTATAGTTACAGGGATCTGTTTTATTTTTGTACACTGCATGATACTTTCACAGGTACCACAGCCTACTGTTATTATTTGCAACATTATCATATTCAGGTTATTCGTCTCATACTACAGCTTACTGGTAACAGGGACATGTTAAATGTTGGACACTTAGGGAGTGGTCATAAACTACAGGTGTGGGGGGTGCTGGGGATGATGGGAGTTGGCCGGAAAAATCAGAACTATCAATAAACAAATATTAGTGGCCAACCATTTAGTCCATGCCATGATTAAAAGTAACCCATCCCCCATATAGCTAAAAGCATATGGGAAACCTTGAATAAAGGAGACAGAGAAGTCGTGTTGTCACTCCTCCTCTGGGCCTCCTAGTAGTGTCTGAAATTCACACACTGAAGCTAACACACTAGACACATTTTAGTTCAACTTAGCATGTTTTTACAGCTATTGCTGCAGATTCTATTCAAATGGTTGTAATATAGTAATTATTAATAATGTCCATTGCAAATGCTTATTGCTGTGAGTTCAACTTTTACATCCTTTTTTTTTCACGAGGGTAGCACTTAATAGCCAGTGGCTAACAAAACTGTGGCCCTCATTCAGTGATCGAATTGGAATTTAGGAGTTGATTTTTGTGGAGGGAGGAAAACTGGAGAAGCCGGAAAACCCTCAAAGCACAGGAGAGAACCAACAAACAACTATCTACTCAGATACGACACCAAACCCAGGGAGACTCGAACTCGGGTTGCATTGATGAGAGGCAAGCGCTCACACTGCTACGCCAGCCGTGCTTCCCTTTAAACAAACTTGATGCAAAGGGAATCATTTCAATGTAATAATAACATACAGAATATTACAGGAATCTCAATCCTACTATACCTCATCAGCTCTGTCTGTTAACATTTGAACCAATGTCTGATTAGTTGCACTAAGTGTCTTAAATCTCATCATTATTCCCATTATCATTGAGTCACTTGTTTCTAAATAATCTGGACAAAGAAGTGAGTAGTTTAATAAGGTTAATATCATAACAAATGAATTTAAAAATTCAAGATAAAAACTGCCAATTAATGATAATTAATCGTTGTCTTTTTTTTATTTGTTTAGGTCTACATCTATATATCTAGAGGACCTAGGTGACCTGCCCTGCCCTGCCCTTCCGAAACCAAAACAGATGGCACTAGCAGCAAACCTATTCCGGCAGAAATTGCGGCCAGATGAACCACAAGACCTGTCATTCATTCTGGAAGAGGAACCGCACATCCCCGAGGGTTTCTTACTGGGTGACATCAAAGCCAGTGGTCGTCGGCACCTTGTCTTTGCTTCTGACAAGCAACTTACTTACTTGTCAAAGGCAAAGACGTGGTATATAGACGGAACATTCAAAGTATGCAGAAAACCATTCGTCCAGCTGCTGTCGATTAATGCGTTCGTGCAAAACAGAACTACGTAAGCAGAACCACAAAGTTTAATTTAAGTTGTACTGTGGTTATTTATTCACTTTGCTATTCTATAATGAAATCATGCAGTTATTGGAGGTCAAACGCATTGTCTAGTATTGTTGACAATGGCAAAAGATTACTTGATAATCTATCTTTAAATAGGCAGATGAAAAGACAAAATTAATTAAATTTTTGAAAGTCTCACAAAAATTGCTAATTCAGACGCACTCTAAGAAAGCCTGAGTTCACGCAGTTATGCGTCTAATTATACTCACTAAGCAAGACATTATATAAATGTTGTGACTTACCCTCTGGAACAACATCAAGGACTTTCAGGAGAAATTTTTCATAGACAGAATACTTGGCCATTTTTCTCTCCAATCTTGCTTTTCTATCAAAGAGTTGAGGCAATTTTAATCAACCACAATATTATTGCATAAAAAAATTGCCTAAAAAAAATGAAAAACAAGTCCAATTGAGCAATATGTAAAAACTTTTTTGAGAGTATACAGACTGCAGTGGCATGCAAATTATTGATGTACATTTAGAAAAAAAATGATGTGTGGTTTCAATAAATAAATTGGAATATATTAGCTTCAACAAGGACTGCAGACCAACCTAGAAATTGGGGACAAAGACTGCAAAATAGGAGACTAGTATTGGAAAAGGAAAAAATTGGGTGGGGGGGGGGGGGGGTGGGCTACATCCCCCTCCCCTATCTCTGCAGCCCCATTTTCAAAGATCCATATTCCTTAGTTTAATCAGAAGTTGTGACTGTGACTTATAATTATAGCAAAATTTGGTCAGAAATTCAAGTCAGGTTTACAGTTAAACTAAGAAAACCATAAACACCTAAAATATGTCTGGAATGGTACATACTGTAAGTATCATGTTCTGACCAATCGTACGTGAGAATTAATTCATTTTTAATTAAGACTCAAATGTGATTGGTCAGAAGACCATAATTAATGATCCAGACATATATTTTAGGTGAAAGTTTTCTTAATTTGACTGTAATCACATATCAAATTATCATGATGACAATCATGGTGGTAATGATCATGCATCACATCAATTACATATTACAGTGCTGTATATAATTTGTTTTACCAAAATAATAAAATAAAATAATAATTCAATAACATACTTTGCCTTCAGAATTTCTAGTTCATTAGAAAGTATGTCTTGCTCGCTTGCTTTTTGTTCTTTAAGCTTCAGCTCTGTTTGATACTTCTGTATTGCCCTCCTTCTTTTTGCCTCATTTTCTTTGATGAACTTCTCAAACTTTCCAACTCTTTCTCTTATCTATTAAATAAAAATAATTGTTGCAGCAATAAAAGTGTTTCAATCACTTTTATTTTACAGCACAAAATTATACAATGATTTGCAGCTTGTGAGAAAGCACCGTTACAATTATAAACTTTTAGTCATGGATTGATTTTTTATTATTTTCATATCAAACAACTTTAACATATTTAGAAAACAAATTTTTTTAAAGGCATCACAATGCAGTGAATTGAATGGAAATACTTTACTACAGTGATTTTACCCTTGAAAAAATACATAGTATGTACAATAAGTAGTAGTAGACTCTAAACCTATTGTTTTCTTTTGTTTGCCTTATCAACAAGTACTAACTAAATAGTCATTTTCCTTTCACAGGTTAAATAAAATCCCTCTAACATCCACCAAAATCCCCTTTTGTTGCAACAGTAAAATCGCACAAATTTGTGCATGTAATTGGGAATTTTACTGTATATGCACTAACAGAAAATTATATCAATAGTGACATCCTGTTTGTGCTTTTGCCTCCCACTTCTGTAGTGTTTGTGGGTTTAAATTCCGAATTTGCTAATTGGAGAGGTATTTTCATTGAGTTCTAAAACCTAATTAAGTAATCAAGCTAAATTCTAATTTGCTCTAATTGAAGGTTGTTAAAATGCTAGTCAGGGAATGAGACATCAAACTTTTAAGGGTCAAAATTCAACCATAATGGTAGTACTGTAAGTGGATCAAATTTTTAAAGGGTGTGAAATATGTTTCAAATTAAATAAATAAAGTTAAGTAATATAAACCTGTAGTTGTTTTTTCTTTAGTTCCTCTTCCTTAATTTGACAAGCAGCCATACGGTCAGCAAACTGCCTTCTTTTTATCTCCAGGTCTTCATGGACTTTTTCAACTTCAACTTGTTTTTTGAGGAGTAAGGTTGATTGGAAGGTGTTGAGACCAGTGTCAAGTAACCTGCCAGATGTCTAAATTAAACACACATAATTGTTACAATACAGACCATACTCTCCAAAGCACAAAATATACATGTGTATAGAAAGTATCATAAATAGATACAAAGGGAATCGATAGAAGTTTACAGCAATGGAGCTAAAGCAGCGGTATAGTGTATAAAATCATTTTTTTAAACAATTTTTCACTTGTACATTAGTATAATTATAAGTAAATATGTTTCATAATATGCAAGGAAAATCCGTCTATCTCGCATAAAAAGAGCAAAAATGGATGCCGAGAGAGATATATAAGACAAAACTGAAAATTCATTGTCACTCTAAGAGATTTGTAAATATCAAAGAAGTAAGTTTGAACGACAGAGTTTAATTACAAAATAAACGGCACATAGTTGAATTAAAATAACCAGTCGAATGCTGGCGCAATAATGCCGTCAAAAGCTATTAAGAACAACGATTATCGCTTGACTCAAAAAAGTTGATATTGCCAACATGAAAATGGAAAGGATAAAATCACTTCACTACTCAACTGTTTTCATTTATCATAGTAACTCAACAGAACGACTCTATTAAAAAAACGATGTTCGATACACGAATGGACAACACGTAAAATATTATATACCTCTTCAACGATGGGAAATTTTCGAACTTTGATATCTTCTTCATCCTCTTCTCTGTAAAGAAATAATATTCAAGATAACGAGCAAAACATTAAAGCTTAATAAGAGATCTCTTGGACAAGTAATATTTCAGCTACTTCAAATCGAGTCAATAAACGAACAAGCTCACAAACTTCATCCCAAATGAACAGTTTCTGTGATCTTACCTCAGTTGTGTGACAAAGACGTTTTCTTTTTGATCCTCTAACTCAAGCTTATATTTTCCAATAGTTTCCATGATGTGTTTATAAAAATCGAAAGATTTGGTAAGCGCCGTACGGGGGATATCAAAAAGCCATATAACAAGAAAACCAATAAACTGTTTGGAACGCATTCGAGAGTGATAATGTTGCTATAGAAACGCTGTTTGGAACACTCGTCAAGCAAGTTAGCGGGCTTCCTGTGGCATTTGCTAACTTTCAAAAAAACGATTTTTTCCCGTGCACTTCTCCTTTCCTATTATTTTATTTTTTTTACTAAATCTGGAAAAGTAAGCGAAATATTGATTTCGACCTTGCATATCAAGATTCTCCTGCATGTACCGAAGTAATGCTACCACTAATGCAGCCTAATCCTGTTTTTTTTGTTCCAAGGGAAATTTTTTTCATTTTCAAATCTAAAATTATGGTTTGCTTACATTAGTAAAACTTGGCCCGAACTGTAAAATACTGGTCATTATAAACCAGTGAATCTGCTAAGGCAAATATCCTTCCATTCATAATCCTTCAACTCATAAGTCCAAATCTCACTTTTACGGCATTGATTACATATAAAATATTGGCAGGAAAAGTAAAATAAAGAAATAGACATTGCCATTTTCCTCTCACCCCAAACTCTTTTTCCTTCTAGTTATAAATTCCCCTCCCCACATAAATTAAGAGCATACCCTCTTATTGACCCATCAAAAAAAAACCATACGGATTATTTTAAGCCAAGGTCTTACTAGTATAACCAGGATTTTATGGTATTTGTATCGGTAATAACTGTTTGAGAAGAATTAATAAAAAAATATTATCACATGAATAATTTTCATGACAGTGGATTTACACCACAAGTGTATAACACTAGTTGCATTAAGCAACTTTCATCAAATGCAAGTGGTATTTTTCATTAATTTTTTGAGAACTAATGAGATATTTAATTTCCTATTAATAATACATTACAAAAAAATATACATTTCTGTTGTACAAAATGAGAAAAAATAATTTTGAGTTAAGCAAGTACAAATTCTATAAAGTTTTGCATTTCAATCAAACACACAGTAAACATTTTCTGTTTGTGTCCAATGAATATGTGTGCGCTCTGCAAGTAATTATTAAGAAAAGAATCAATGCCCAATCAACCAATAAGAAACTAGTATTTTATGTATGAATTTTTTTATAATTATAGCACTAATTCAAGCTCTGATTTCTTTGAATAGGGTTTCCAGCAAAATTTGCATTATCACCAATATCCCTCACTACAGATCCATTTCTCAGACTGCCTTGATCAAGTGCATCATTGCAAGGCTACATGTGAATATACTCTTGGTTGTACAAAATGTAAAAGCCATTCTCGGGAAGTGTTGTCTTTGAAAGCCAACTGAAGAATACAAATTGATATACCATTTTATAAACAAAAGGTTCAGAAAAAAACGTCTCAAAAATGCTCTTACTGTATATTTAGGGCCAGTGCTTTTATAAATGTAGCCTGGCTATGATACACTTAGAAATGGGCTGTTATTATACTTTGTCACGCATCCACATTGCAAGTTTTTTAGACGGATGTTAAGTGCACATTACTGATTTTTCATATATAAAATATTCTGTCAAATATCTGATGTTGGCTTTTTTGTATTACTTCTAACCAATACTAGATTAATTTTTGGGATTCCTTGATCTTTCCTTGTTTATTTCATCCTCACTTGGTTCAAAAGGGTCTTTCCTTCCCATCTGGTTATGATAAGAAACAACAATTAATTTAATTCATAAAAGGGAGGCAGCAAGAACTATACATAAATTATGCTCCTCTCTTTCCTCCGAACCTTTGTACTTCATACTCATCAGTATGTATCCCATAACAATTTTGTTTGCACACTAAAATGCTTTCACTCTCTTACTGTACTTCCCCTATTACTGCTTGAGTCCAAATACCTGTGTTTTAAATAGTTTTCTCAGATTTTTTGTGATCCTATACTTAAAATTGGAATAATTATAAACTTTCAGAACAAGGAATTATAAATTAAAGTTATGAAAAAGCAAGAATCAATGTGAATTCATCTTTCATTGGGAATGTCAAGATCCTGCTCTTACGAAAACTGATGATGACAATTTTTTGAAATTTATTGATGCCCCCCACACTTTCTTCCACATTAAGAGGAATTTTCAATAGCAACAACTTATAATTAAGAGGTACCTTTGAAAAATTTTCAAGAAAGCCTTCAAGTTTTTCTATGTATTCTCCCTTTTTGAAAAGATCTTCGGGTTTTACTGAAATAAAATTATCAGGGTTAAGAGTTTCAACATGACAAGTGATAAGTTACGTTGCTGAGATAAAATCACATACCTCTTGCATCTCCACCAGTTTTGTGGGTATATACCATAGCTAGCTGGGTGGTAAATATCAAACCACACATCCCATATAATAAGTATGAGTTGTACTTATGAAGTATTAACCTTACGTTCATCCATCTACCCATATTCAATGCATCAAACCGGCGGCCATGTTTTCTTGCATTGGACGTTGTGGGCTGGATCTAGGCACAGGAAGACCAACCTTTTTTTAAACTTTATTTCTTTCTTTTATTCTTTTATTTTTATTTTTTTTATTTTTTTCGAGGTAACATAATAAACCTCTCAGTTATCTAACTTATGGCCCTCGAAAACGAAAAGTAAAAGTTATAACATGAAAAAATATAAGGAACTATGCGATGTAACACTAACAAACAAAAAATAGCAAAAAAACCTGTATTATATGGTTTAGATTGAATTCTATTGCAAAAAAAAAACACCGTACTTTTTGAGTTGAATGTATTGGTTGTATTTTACAAGAGAAAATGTGTGACATAAACGGGGTCGGGCTATAATATCGTCTCTCTTTGAAATAAACAGAACTTGTCAAAAAAACAGAAGTGGAATCGTACGCCCCGCGCTTTCCTGAACATTTTGGTATATAATTCATAGGAATTTGTTAAAATTTAGAACCGTATTTTCGATTTTTTAAGTTCATACTATTCTTCGTTTGCACGTGACGTCATAGTCCCAAAAAATAACAACTTCAAATTAATTATGAATGCTATAGACTTATTTCTTTTAAAGCACAACCTTTTGCTTTGGAAAGAGAGGAAAGAGACCGAAAAGAGCAAATATTCCAAATGTATGGACAATTTTTTCCAGTGATACTTATTTTAACGAAATTCGCTTCCACATACCTCTGGTGACCCCATCCTACCTACATCTGGTGGACCCACATCTCGTGGACCCATGCACACGCATCTGGTGGCCCCTTGGCCATAACGCCTCAACGAGGCCTGCTGTGGTAACGAAACTTGGTAGCATTGGTGAGACTTGTGTTGTCAATCATCTGACATCGCGACATGACTTGACTTCACATATCACGTGACTTATGGACCAAACATTTTCGCCGATTTTTGCGAATACTCATTACAATAAATGCTTTGGTAACAAAACCTGGTCTGAAATGGTTAAACCATGTGATGGAGTCATCTGACCACGTGACATGGCGTGACGTCACATACCACGAGGCTTAACAACCAAACATTATCGCCAATTTTGGTATATAATCATGAAGTATTCATAGAACTTATGTTAACCGGACTCGCTTCCACATACCTCTGGTGATCCCATCCTACCTACGTATGCTGGTCCACATCTCGTTGACCCATGCACACGCATCTGGTGGCCCCTTGGCCATAACGCCTGAACGAAGCAACCATGGTAACGAACGAAACTTGGTAGCATTGGTGAGACTTGTGTTGTCAATCATCTGAATACGTGACAAGGCATTCCACATACCACGTGACTTAGAAGAACAAAACTACTGTCATACTCATAACGAGCTAGAGTAAATTATTGTTTTATTGGTGCTTACTTTATTCACTTTTATTTAGAAAGATTGGTGATCTTAATAAAATGAGATTAAAGAAAGAAGTTCTTTTTTTCATAACACATATATTTAGACTGAAGAATATCGATAATATTTATTAATACCGCTATAGATTTAATAAAATTCAATAAAATGGAATATTCATTGATTTCAGTAAATGAAATTTAAGTGTTTATAAAATTAAACGTCCCTTAATATAAAACTGCAGGTTTGAGACGGACCGAAAGGTTATGTTTGAATGGTCATGATCAAAGCCTGATTGATCGCAATTAGCATCGTAAAAACTACCCAATATGTTTTTGACTGGAACCATTTCAGTAATTTTGATTTCGACTATTTATTCACTAAACTGTCGTCAAATCTTCTGGTGCTTCACTTCTTGCGAGAACATTTTCCTTGAAATCTCTTAGTACAATCGGAATCAACTACCGGCGGCTCCACCAGCTATCCGGCTCCCCATCCCATTTCATCTGGTAGCCGTTTGCAATCTTCTTTTACTTGGCTGATGATTTTGTTCTATTCACCCTCTCTTTCCAAGCTGTCAACGAATGCCAACAGTCGGTTCAAGGTTCTTTAAAGTACTGAATATTCCTTCGTTTAATGACATGATTACATACAATAGTTCGTTACACTCCTAGTCCTTAGTACTTAGTCTTTGATTAGATTTCTCATTTTCATTATATATCTTATTATATTTATATATTTTTTCTTTGTTCATGTATCATTATAATTAGTTATAATGTAATTGTAAATTAGGTATGATCCCATATTGGGAACCTGATAAAGTTATTGTGTTGTATTGTAAGTCATGTGATATGTGACGTCAGTCATGTGACGTGGTCAGATGATTGACAACACGAGTCATCCTTTCTGCAAAGCTTATTTACCATAAGACGCAATGTAATGACTATTGGCGCGAGGAAGGTCGGCGAAAACGGTATGATTCGCAAGTCAGGTGATATGTGACGTCACGTCACGTCACGTGGTCAGATAACTGGCAACACAAGTTTCACCAAATGCAACAAGTTTCGTTACCGTGGGATTCATTATAATAAGTATTCGCAAAAATCGGAGGAAATGTTTGGTTCGGTAGTCACGTGACATGTGACGTCACGCCATGTCGCTATGTCAGATGATTGACAGCACAAGTCTCATCAATGCTACCAAGTTTCGTTACCATAGCATACCTCGTTAAGGCGTTATGGCCAAGGGGCCACCAGATGCGTGTGCATGGGCCAGGAGATGCTGGTCCACCAGATGTAGATAGGATGGGGACACCAGAGGTATGTGCAAGCGAATATTAATTTTGTTAAATAAAATAAATGTTATTTCATTTGATGAAATAGCTTGAAATGATAACATGTAATTGTTCGTCAGTCAAAACTAATATGGCAATAATCGGCATTAAAACCCACTTGATATGTGACGTCAAGTCATGTCACGTGGTCTGATGACTGACAACACAAGACTCACCCATCGTACCAAGTTTCGTTACCATAGCATTCATTGTAATGAGTTTTCGCAAAAATCGGCGAAAATCTTTTGTTCGTAAGTCACGTGATATGTGACGTCACGCCATGTCACGTGGTCTGATGATGGACAACACAAGTCTCACCAATGCTACCAACTTTCGTTACCATAGCTTGCTTCGTTCCCGAGTTATATATGGTCAAGGGACCACCAGATGCGTGTGGGGCCAGGAGATGCGGGCCAGCAGATGTAGGTGGCACGTGCTAGTGCAGTTTTCGTATGACTGTGAAAAATTCACGGTACGACCGTGACGGTCGTAACACAGCAAGGGATACACCAGACCAATCACATTGCACTTGAATTTACTCTCCATCCAATAAAATACCCGGAACACGGCGTAAACACGGCGCGGACGACAAGGTCACGCCAAGATCACGTCACTTTTAGACCAATCATATTGCGCGCGTGAAAAAAAATCAGCCAATCAAAATCCTATAAAGTATCACGGTCATGGCACGTCACCCTATCCCAGACTAAAAGATGGAAAATACGGTTTTACAATCGATTGCAATCAATATTTACTAACATTTTTATTGTTTTTGGTTGGCAGAAAGCGTAGCCTATTCGCCAGACAAAAACGACCAAATCGTTAACCCTATCCCAGACTAAAATGATACCCTATCCCAGACAAAATGTCAAAAAATGATACCCTATCCCAGACCCAAAAGCTGAAAAACCATACCCTATAGGGCGGCACATACCCGTATAGCAAATATAGGGGAGTACCCCCCCCCCCCCCTGGGGTACGATTTAACCGTGAATACGAACACTTTGAAATTTCACGGACCTTCAATGGAACGCGTGAATATTTTTCAAAATCGAGAACCCTTAACACTGCTTAGCATGCAACAGAGAACTCGAAAGTGGAGTATTAGAAAAAGTCTTGACTTCTGCAACAGTAACAAGAGACAGACAACAGGAACCCATAGATAGAAATGTAAAACCTCGGAAGTGTAAAGAAGAGCCTGACTAATTATAATACCACTAATTAGGCCTTTCGTCAACCAATTGGAATGAAAAGATTTCCAAAACTAAGCCGTATACGTCGAGATGTCTTCAAGCCTTATGTAATGACTGAAATCTTGTCCCCACTTTGGTGGTGTTTATGTTGTATTTGTAATCAAAAAGTAGCGAAAGAATCATGATTATTCAAATGCAGTAACTAACTTTGTCAAGATCCGCTATTTTGCCGAGGATGATAACTCAGCAACGGCGGCATGGATCAGATGTCGACTTTTGCAAGCGGTCTGATGTAGCAGCACTTATTATTTACAGTGATCTCTTATTCGTACTTTCTTTTTCCGATGGACATATGATTCTCTCCACAACAAAAGTCTTGCTTATTAAACGAGAGTCGAATATTAACTGTAAATAATAATTATTAAAATTATAGATTAGAATGTTCAACAAAGCTTGAACGTTTGAGGTAAAAACATAAAATTCCATTAGACGTTATGATAATTTAAATGTGGCAAACACCAGAACGAGGCTTGTAAGTCCTTAGTTGAGTGAACATATACAAATATATCCGTCACTACTAATTTTTATTACAAATATTAGGTAATTTTCTGGAACTTCTGCTATAACAATGAGACTAGGGACTGATCTAGGGGCGGTGAAGGGGGTGGCTAATCACCCGATTTTGCTCAAATTTCTCAGTATTATCTTCAGTAAACAACACCTCTTTTACTCGCATTCCTGTTATACCTTTGTAATAGTCACCAACCCCTTTCTAAAACTTCTGGATCCGGCTCTGTGAGATTTTAATTTTATTTCCAAGAAATACATACATTTTCTGATTAATCTTTCTGATGGCGTTGCTTATTATGATAGTTTTTATTTCCGTAAAGAAATAACTCCGATTGCCTCAGCAATCAGCAGTAAAGTCTGTAGGAATAAGGTTTATAAGGTTGCAAAAAATCGTTGATTCTTTTTCCAGCAATGCAAAATATTGTAAATCCATGAATATTTAGGCATTTTACCCGTGTGACATATGATTTCAAACCCTAAAACAATTGATAACGAGGAATACCCACTTCTGAATTTTTACCATACATACTAAAATTCTCAGCATCGTTAGTCCACCTCCTCCCTATAAAGGCGGAATATTCCCCGGCTCATTAATTGGCCTCTTCTACAGACAACTTTCATCCTCCTTCACTTTATTCGCCGGATAATTTATTTTATACTGCATAGGAACCCCAAGCCCGAAACCTGTTTACGGCTGCTTGCATAAAGTGAGAGTTGCCTGCTGAGGAGATGTAAAAAAGATTATGAGAAATCTCTCGAACGAACTAATTTCTTTTTTGGGCCGGCGGGGTTGTAGTGTAACACTCAAAATAAGACGTAGTTTAGTTTGAACACTCTGGCATCGAGTTTAAATTAAAGTGAAATTATTGTGTTTCCTGACATAATATCTAAAACAAAAGAAAAGCGAACGTGAGCAAACATGTAAGAATCAATGATATCCGTTTCGTTCAAGACATGCGCAGTAGGGTCGTTAAATACATTAACAAGCTATTAGCCTATATCTGATTTGCTATCATTAAACAAGATTGCCGACACCCACGCTAAATTTCAACTTTTTTCATACAGAACTTGCACTAGTAGTTTATCACGCATCTTCTAACTCATGTATAATAATACATTTGCAAAAGTGAACTGTCTAGTGTATTTCATGTTCAAGTTTTTGGGTTTCATTAATGTATTGTCAGTGACAGTTTTTACATTGATTTTTCTAATAACATTTGATAATATATTTGAATATTGCTACGATTAGTAAGATTAAATATCTCTCATTTCCTTGATTGTCCAGATTTCTTCCGTTTAGGCAGCTTGCTCTATTCGTATAAACAACTCAACTTAAAAAAAAAAGAATAATTCAATTATGTGTAAGAATATATGAATAGCAAGGTGCAAGGAAACTAAATGAAAAGGATTTATTCGGCATTCTTAATGTTCTTAATCGAAAATCTGTTCAGTAATTCTATCTATATCAAAAAACAACCTCTTGTCTAAATAATATTTTTTCTTCTATTTTTGATGTAATATATTCTACGTACCCCACTCTTTGCAACATTTAAAATTATTTAATATTTTTTGAAGTTAATATTAATTATGCCTTCGAGTATTTGTTTGTTGATTTTGGAGGTGAATGTTGATATTTTTCCTTTTGCCATTCATGAAATAGTCAAACGTTTATATGCGGAAATTCTGACTATTAGACATTTGATCTTCGGTGTTTTGGATACATTCTGCAACTTGTTGTGTGTCGGATATTATCATTTAAATTTAAATCATAATCATCATGTGTTTTTTTTCATATTTACTGTTTTTGCCTTGCTTTTTGACATAGTTTCTTTCAGATTTTCATATTTATAAATTGTCGAAAATGAGTACTTGATTCATTTGAATAATTTATTCACGAAATACCTTTTTTGCTCGCAAGACGTGCGACAGCTGATTCGTAATCAGGCCAATTCGATGTTTGCTATTGGGCCAAATTCCACCTCAAACTCCTCACTGAACTAATTACAATAAGTCCTACGAACAGGCTATATCCAGCAAGCTCTATCCTTTATATCGTTAATGCATTTTAAAAGTTTCGATTAACTGTAGTTCTGGCAAAACTTTTATCGCAAATCTGGGTCATCACTGAAGCATTTTCTTGAATTTGAAAGGTGAGTGACACACGAGCTATTTTTTTCTTTCTTTTTTCTTTAATCATAGTTAATGGCCTGGTCTATATCTAGCTTAACATAGCACGGTAAGATGTACTGAATTTTGAAAAATATATCCTTTACTCTGGTTGGTGTTAATGTAACATAAAACTCCATGGAACTCGAAACTCAATTCATTAGCAGGAAAGACACACTACAAAATCCTGGCCTGAGTGTGTAAACAAAACATTGAGTTCCGTTTCTCGGTCAGACATTTCATGCACGTCGTACAGATTCACGAGCAACTTTTTATCAAATAAGAATTATCTAATATGTTCACAATATAATTCAGTTTCGTATCCAAGATCGGAATTAATGTTCCTTAGAACGCCCGATTTGATTATATGTCTAATTTTTCTTTCTTTCTTTTTTTGTTTTTTTCTTTTTTTTAATAGCTCAGACTTTTTTGTCAAATGAGATGCAGAACGTAAAACATGCTTAATACGATTGCTTAACCACTACATTTTGTGAATTAAACTTCAAGTTTTAACTTGTCTTTTTAACGTCTCTGATATATACGTTCTGCATCTCATTTGATATCTTGCATCTCATTAGATATATTTATAAATGTATACTACAGCCTTTTTGCAATCAAGTGTATATATATATATATACAGCCATTTGCAAAAATTATGGCCGCTTCCAATATATATACAAGTATATCAAAAGCATATCAAAAATTATGGGATATCTTCCCTGATATTTGTTTCGAGTTGTCTATCACTAGGGCTTTCTGAAAAAAGTATCAAGAAAGATATCCCGTCGTGTCTGATATACTTTTGATATACTTGCATGTATTTTGAAACGGCCATAATTTTTGCAAATGGCTGTATATATATACGTATAAGTACACAAGTTGGTATATAGCAGATACCAACTTGTGTACTTCCTAAGAATGCACGCGCTCATTGGTTAATTGGAGGTGAATATTGTACGATATTCCCCTCTGAATCTCGGAATATTGAGTCGGCAACAAAATGGCATCTGCCGGCAATCGTTTTGCTTCGATTTCCGATAAGGAAATTGAAAAAATGAAAGTACTATCAATACTCTCAATACTAAAAAGGCCTACTAAAAGTATGGCCCAAAAGTTTTGCTAAAAGTTTTGCGTGAATTTGTCACGCAAACTGCGCAAGTGTCTGTTTGTTTGTATATTTAGTGATATGCAAAACAGAAAAATCGCTTTATTCTTTCATACAATAACTGTCAAAATATTGTCTTGTCTATTAGATCGTACGGAATATAAATCAGTTGGTTTTAAGCGTTGAAAATGGTTATTTCAGTGCATTATGCATCTCATTAGATATTCGTATAAATATATTAATGTATACTACAACGTTTCTGCAATCGAGTGTATATACATATATACACCTAACCAAAAAAATTCTGTAACTTCAGATATATATATATATATATATATGTCTTTTATTCTCGAGAGACGAAACAATAGAAAAACTAAAGATATATATATATATGTAAAGTTGCAGAATGTTTTAGTTAGGTGTATATATATACAAATATCAGTGCTTTTGTGCTTTTTTATTGCGTTTGTGCTGTAACTGGATAGGAGGGTTTGTTTGTGTCTCTAGCAAACACAGAAAAAGAGTTTTTGTTTATAGTAAAAGCAATAGTGTCACATTTCAAAGAAAACCAGTTCCATAACCTGAAGTATCAGTTTTGCCACAATAATAATGCCACAACATGTAAGATCAAGTATTACTTTTTTAAAAACTAGTATGCTACAAACTGGCTGGAACAGCGATTGACACAAAATGCCAAATTATAAATCACCTGAGATAGAAAGTTCATTTCCATTTTATTTTATCCTTTTCGTAACATCTTTACTGTTGACTTGAATTGTAAGTTGTAATAATTATTTTGTATCATTGAAAAAAAGCATGACAAATGACTGTTAATATGGATATTGCTAAAAAAGTAAAAGAAAGAAAGAAAGAAAGAAAGAAAGAAGAAAGAAAGAAAGAAAGAAAGAAAGAAAGAAAGAAAGAAAGAAAGAAAGAAAGAAAGAGACCGGAGCCTGCGTAAGCTAGTTTGCTATGCTGTTACATTTTTTTTTTAATAGAGCAGGGACACATACGGTATAATGTGTATATCCCCTTGGTTCCCAAAAATCCGCCTATATCACTATATCTATCATCCGGCAAAGACGGATCAATTCGCAGAATTCGCTTCCTTATTCGCAGTTTAAATCGGAACTCCTAGAGTATCATAAACACATTACCACACACAAGGTTTTGAAACAAGAACCGACAAAATGATAACAGATGGCGATAGGGCATTACGAAAGTGTTTCCTTCAATTGTTCCAGATTTCAAAATAAAGCGTTTGCCGATTGCAATCAGGGAGTAGTCGAGCCATGAACCAAGAATTGAGATTGGGCTCGTTAAAAAATGTAAGAAAATAAAAAGCATGAGCGAATGAATGGTTGCTGATGTAGTCGTGTTTCGGATGTTATTCAGGCGTGTGTGAAGTAGCGAAATAAATCCAATCTTGGGGCAATCATCATTATTGTACTTTCCGACATTGAACTTCTTATGAAATAGTGCACATTACCGAGATATATATGAATGACTCTATTGGTGTCATTTGTGTAGCAGCTTGTGTTTTACTAATATAATATTATTGAACTATGATGTTGTGATTTTTTTCTCTATAACTTCAAACTAATCTACAATTTAAAGGTAGGCTTTTAAAAGATTTTAATTATATCTAACAATTACTGAATAGTTTAGAAAGTTATGGTAATGCGGCTTCCCTAAATTAATAGCTTGACTGTATGTTTTGCCCAGAATAATTGATAATTTGGGTTTTTTTTAATTGCCGATGATTTAAAGTCTCAAAAAAAGCAGAAATAGACGCCAATGTTTACTACGCCAAAAAAAAAAAAAAAAAAAAAAAAAAAAAAAAAAGAATTGGATAGAAGTTGTCCGCGGGTCTAAACCTTCCCGTGGAATATACTATATTTCTCAGTTGATCTATAATAATGATCTACCGGGAGACTTGTGGAAGGAAAATATGCTTTGTTCATGGGAGGGGATGGGTGGGGGTACTCACTTATATACATAATTAGACAGGTTTACGTATTCCATGACGCTGTGGGTATTGAATGACACAGTATGTCAAACCGATTTCTTTAGCCACCAAACATTTTATTAGTGTAGCGCAAAACTTCCAAAACAGGAGTGCGGGTAAAGTTGATTTCCAAGATAACATCGTTTTGCCCACCCATTCTCCCGTTGAATGAAAAAGAATCGGTGCAATAGCGCATACAAAGGGTACGTTCTGTGAGTAAAAGACCTAAATGTTTACCCACGGAAGATAAGACACATTAATATAAGATAAATCCTAGATTTTAACCCACTAGATACAAAGAAAGAAAGCTAGAAAGAAAGAAAGAAAGAAAGAAAGATAAGAAGAACATCTAGTAATGATGAAAGAGACTGTGTGTCATGAAGTAGTTCTTGGCTATGTCTGTAACGAGTCTTCAAATTAGCAAAACGTTACAACTGAAGTTTACTTAATACTTTCGCTCGCTAAGAATCGACAATCGCAATATCCTCATAAATTCGTTATATTTTACTCCATGTAGGTTAGGACGTCGGTGTTTAAATAGACATCGACACATTTTTTTATCGTTTTATTTATTTATTTGTTTATTTTTTTAATTGTACAAGTGCCATATTGAACTCACAGAAATGGCGCTTTTCAAATATCTAATATCATTATTTTATTACTACTACTCGATGCACCCCAGGGGACTTTGACATTGGTGTAATGTAAGTCAATTTAAACCAACCTCCCTCAATATACTGGCACTAAAAATAGGAATGAATGAATAGGGATTTTAAAACATATACGAAACTATCAAAGATTGAAGAATAAGCATTTATTGGACAAGATTGACTAAAATATCGTGATTGTTTAGTGGCGAGAAAGAAATTATTTGTTCATACCAAAAGATTGCAGCTAAACGGCTTTGCATCATAGTCAGTTGCAGATGGGGGGCGTACAGATATTCGGCAACTTTGCCGGCTTTAAGCTAAAGGATTTCTGCCTCAAAAATGCGCTCATTTCAATCATTCTTTACTTTAATAAATAGCAAATTTAATTTCGATGAGACGCAAGTTTTTCGAAATGCATTCTTATTGGTCTAAAATAGTGTAATTAAAGAACACGACTCCTCATGCTTACTTTAAGATTGTTTGCCTATGACCATTCTAATAACAGAAATACTGAAGTCCACTATTATGCTGTAGTGAGTAAAATTCACGCTGGCCCTGACTGACTATAAAGCGAGACAGTAATGGTAAGAATCATTTTTTTATCAAAAGCTCGAATATAGAGATATCAAACATTTAAAAATAGCTAGTGTGTTATCGGGTGCCGTCAAAAAGACTTCGCGTTTTGGATCAAGCGAAGCATAATAGTATGTATCAGTTCCTTGCTACCTAAGTGAATTCGAATGTCAGACCGGACTAAGTACTGTTTAATAAACGAGCAGGAGTGTTTTATCGGGTCTAAAACACGAGGCGTAGCCGAGTGGTTTTAGACCCGATAAAACACGATCTGCGAGTTTATTAAACGGCTTAAAAAACTCCTGATGTATGTTCTCATACTGTACCGAATTCTTTACGAAATGAACCAAGTTTGATAGAGAAAATCCAAGTTAAAGTTTATGCAAATGAAGACGAATCTATATCAGATATAAAACCTCCTTCATGGTCATGATTTCTATTGTGTTTCCTTCATGAATTATTAATGAGTTCCTTAAATGATCTTTAAAAGCCTCATACCCGATAAAACACTCCTGCTCGTTTATTAAACAGTACATATCCCTGATATCAAATATTTAACGTTTAGCAAGATCTGTGCAGCATTTGAATTTTACAGAATATTCATTTTATATTTCACCGAATATTTAATATTGAAGTGCTCGATTGACTCTTATTTATTTATATCATAAATGTTAAGATGACAGAAAAACTGACACCTTGTTCTCAGCAGTGCAAATAATCGCACGCCTTCAATCGAGAACCAAATACAACCCACAGTTTTTGCGTAAAGCCGAGTTTTTTTTCATTTAATAATGGCCGAACATGGTTACACAACTTCTTCTTTACGAAGTCATCTAGTTTTTTCTTTATATGTTATGTTTTTCGTTTGACGCACATATTTGCCGTTCGTATAATTACATATTCTGTAAGTGACTAGAGTGTTCAAGTTGAGGCCAAAACATCTTATATATATATATAATTTATAAAATTATTAACATAATTTCCAATTATCAACCTTTTATATATTTTTGAATACACTTGAAATAGTCATTACGGATTTCAGTGAAAATACTCATCTCATCTAAAGTTCAGCAGAGGACAGCTATTGGTTAGGTTATATTTTTCATTAGTTTTTGGCAAACAAGCAGCTCGCAGCTGCTTGAAAGATCAAGTGAGCACAATACTGTTTTGAGGTTATTTTTTCTGTCATTTTTATGCTTTTGGCTTTCAAAGAGTAATTTATAGCATTCAGAATATTTCGGAGTCAAATGTACAAGCAAAATTCTGTTTTTTGGAAATTTTATCGTAAGTTTTATGATTTTCACATCAACATATGGAGCTTTTAATTAACATTTTTGTATGTTGCAGAGTGCCCCTCGTCTTACTTTAGATTGATGTATAAAATGACAATCGTAAACATAAAAGATTCCATTTTAAATTCCTATCCAAGTAATTCAAGGGAAAAACAAAAGCAAAACAGAAATTTGAAAAATAGAGATAATCTCGACAAACGGTAAATGTCATCAAACGACATTTTCTGCCATCAACTAGCAGCTTTTACTTCATTTCCAGTGTTTATTGCAAATGAAAATTAGATAAATAAACTAGATACGTTGAGAAAAATCTAAAGCCTAGAAGGTTTGAGAGATATTTATGTTTGTCATCAAATCTTTAAACTATACGTTTTATCTCATATTCAAATTTATTCAAGACTTGTTCCACATATGATCTGATTTTCTATGGACAGAAAAATATAAACAGTATCCTATTACGGTCAAGCCAGCAGTGGGGCCCGGCGCTATTTCGGGCTAACGCTAACAAGTTGTGCATGTTAACTTCGCATCGATTGGCTAGTTGCTTTTGAAGGAATCAGCTAGTTTCCTTCGAATGATTTAAAAACAAATTGAAAATATTGATATCAAAAGCCTTATCTTTATTGCTTTTTGTAAGTCACGACGTGGTTTATGACCAAACAATGGCTTTGAAAGTAGAAATTAAAGGGACAATCAATTAAATGAACGTTTTCACTCAAGATTCTTTTAAAGGACAAAGAAAAACAATTTTTGGAATTATTCATGTATAATATAAAAAAGATAATTAACTTACTTTTTAACTTGGTAATAAGCGTGACACAATAGTTGATGCAAGACAAGAAAACAATTCCTAAAACCAACCCACCAACCTACCAACCCACCAACCCACCAACCCACCAACCCACCAACCCACCAACCCACCAACCCACCAACCCACCAACCCACCAACCCACCAACCCACCAACCCACCAACCCACCAACCCACCAACCCACCAACCCACCAACCCACCAACCCACCAACCCACCAACCCACCAACCCACCAACCCACCAACCCACCAACCCACCAATTGCCAAACCAAGAAAACAAGCAAACAATCGATTAAAATATCAACGAAACCGCCAAACAAACAAACCAATCCAAAACAAGAATGGCTTGACTAACGACCAAACAAAGAAATACGATAGCCGACCAACCAAGCAACTAACTATCAGACGGACAGATACTCAAAGTTCTTTAACAAGGAATTCAAATAATCAAACAAACGACTAAAAATGCTTTTCCTGGTTTTCTGCAGGTATGAATAATTCCACTCAGACCAACCACACAACGCCTGATTCAAGTGCGCAAACGATAAACAGTACCACATTATCAGCATTACCTGTTTTAGCTTGGAGTGCAGCATACGGCACTGTGGCTGTTATGGCTGTCTTTGGCAATTCAATGGTCATCACTGCATTTGCACGGAACGCCGGGCTGCACACACGTACGAATTTTTTTGTCGTAGGCCTTGCAACAGCTGATCTACTTATTGGGATGTTTGCGGTCCCTCTCTTCATCAGCTTATTCTGGCACTACACAAGGAATGCTTCAATACCAGAGGGTCTTGCCAAAGTCTTTGACGCAGTGGATATTTTTTCTTCCTTTGCTTCGATTTTTCAACTGATGTTAATAAGCCTTGAAAGATGTTATGCCATTTTATACCCAGTTAGCCACAGGAACTCATCTAAGTTGGTCTATGTATTAGTTCTAGTGTCCTTTTGGCTGTTCTCTGGAATCTTAGCCATGACACAAGCCTTTGGCAAGACTAATCTTGGGCTAAAGAAAGCCTTTTTTACATTAATGTGGATATGTTATGTTGTTTCATTCCTGGTGATATGTGTAGCTTACATGGGCATATGGCGAAAAGCCAAGAGGCGAGGAGGTTATGGATTCCAACGTAAAAAAAGACGGCAAGACCGCGAAGTTATGATTGCTATTACTGTACTTATAGTTATAGTGGTGTTCATTGTAACTTGGCTACCGTTTTTTACAATGAACGTTCTGTTTTTCTATGACCCAGCTAAAGGTAAAGGAGTCCCATATGAGGTGGTTCAGTTTTCTAAGCTCTTACACTATTCCAACTCAGCAATAAATCCTATTATCTATTCACTTAAAATCCCTGGTTTTAAGAAAACTTTCACAAGTCTTCTCAGAAGGGAATCCCGTTCAAATGGGCGGTCGAGAACATTCAGTCTCACTCGTAGAGACTCTACTCGCAATTCAACAAGAAAGCCATCCACACCTGTGTAATAACAATCCTTAAGTATACACTAACCATTGAAAAAAAAACTCTTTTGTTATGCACAGTGGTAGATTTTAGAACGCAGAGGGTACAAACTAGCCTTCACTTAATATTAGCAGAAGGATTGGGTTAGTTATAGAAGTTTAAAAAAAAGAAGAAATAAAACGAAGTCAAATACGTGCATGTACCGTATGAGGTGTAAGAGTCAAATCGCTGAAAAGCAAGCACAGGATTTGATATACAGCTATTTCAAAAAGATTTTGTTGGATGTTGCGTCTTGCATACCAAGTTCGAAATGCGCTAAGAGCGATGCAAATGTAATTAGAGATCAAGAAAAGATACCACAATATGGAACTTTTCCAAACATGCAAAATTATAAAATATGATAAATATTAAATGCGGGATCACTAAAGAAGTAGTCAGCTTAGCAGCCGTTTTTCGTATCGGTCAAAAAGCTTCCCTCCCTCGGACGTCTGCTCAATCGAACCTATATTCCTCTCCCATTCTTTGGGCAAACACTGTTAACCTACTATCTGTAAATCTGGTAGCTCGATCCTGGTTGGCTAAAATAGTAGCAGCGTTGACAAAGTACAATTTATTGCGGGGGAAATTATATATTTTAGTTTTGATTTCCCTCGAGTCTCGATGTTTCCTTGGCTTCGCCTCGGGAAACATGGACACTCTTAGGCCGGAAAATAGAATTGTTTCCCTCAAGAATAGACATTAAGTGCATAATACAATGAACTATTAGGGAATATTTGTTAGTAAACGTTAGTAAAAGTTCGCTAACCCTTCCCAAACAAAGGAGCATTACTTATAAAAGGCTAATAAGAAATATATGTTTTAATTATGAAATTAAATGTTTTAATTAATTAATGTAATTTGATTAATCTTACTTGAGTAAAACAAGTATAAGTCTTATGAGGACATGTCCCTGGACAACTCAAATAGAAGCTTAATTTATGTAATTATACTAGCTGGAAAAACTCAATAATGGCGAATAATTGGTGTATATTCTTTTTTATATTTTATTCAAAATGAAAATAAATTATCAATAGAACCTAATAAAATTTTAGAGATATTGATTTGTCGGTCGGATGCAAACAAAACTACTTTTTTTTTAGAAATTAAGGAATGGTCCTTGCTTAGCAAGCGTTTATCCAGTTCTGGAAGCACTTGGGAGGCTGTTAAGCAAGAAAGAAACGTAAGAGTCGCAAGAGGCGTAGCTCAGTGCAACTCTAGCTTCTTGAGTGCTTAAGCAGCCTCCCAACTGCATCCAGAACTGGATATACGCACAACTAAGCATTGGTCATTTCTTTAATAACACAACAAAACCGTGAAAAAAATATTTGTTTATTTTAAAAAATCAATTTTTTTTAACGAAATGCTCTAGCAGTGAGTAAATCTATTTATGGTGCACGCGGATAGTTGGGAGAGCACGATGGTAGCGTAAGAGTTGCGTAACTCTTTTTACCAGAGTGCTCTCCCAACAATCGATGTCTTTTATAACATGATACATGATTTTTACACGATAAAAACCGTTTTTATTTCGATCTGATCTAATCATAGATTCCCCTAAGATGAAAGCATGATACTTTTCGAGCTAAATTTGAATCAGTCAAGTCTCGTGTTCGGAGCAAAAGCTTAATTTGTATTGTAAACTTAATTTTTAAAACTTTTTTCGGAAAATTCATGCAAGGGAAGTAGTTGATAAATGAAGTCTTAATCTTTTTAATTCACAAAAAAGTTTTTCAGTGACCGAGGAGAAGCCAAATTTGCAATATTTGTTGGGGCTTGGCTGCATCACAATCTAAACATTTTCAACCGTATATTTTTTGTAAACTGAGCCCAAAGAATGCATCAGTGGCTTTGCTTGGTTCCAGTAACCATCGTGGTGTTTTGCTGGACTGCTGTGATGACCTGTTCGTCGGATTGAGCAACTCGAATTAACTGAACTAATTGACTTCTCAACTACGAGACTTCTCCACTTTGCTGCAGTGAGCTGGCCGGTGGAAGGGTGAGTGTGTAGTGAGCTAAACTTGAGCTCAAAAAAATACACTATGAATTGAGAGGAAATCAATAGTTATTTTTTACCTTTAAATATACTGAAAGGTAGACAATAGGTTAGTAGTTTTTTTACTTTTATCAGAATGCTTGCAGTCTTATGCATAACGGCTTTCAGTGTTCGATTAAACTCCCGATGTCTTTATCAGTTTGGAATTGCTTCTAGATGGGCCATGTATAGCTGTATCAAGTCTAGAGCTTTGTCTTCTGAAATCATTTGTGTGATCAAATAATGCACTTGCAAGGAAATTCAAGTACTTCAAATGCACGACTTGTGACAGAAATTTTCGATATTCCGGAATCCTCAATCCATAAATTACAGGGTTAATTCCAGAATTACTAAAGTGTAGAAATTTAGTGAAAAAGAACAAGCGCCATGATACACAGTAACTTTGGCAGTCCTCCAGGATGAACCTCACAATAAAAAATGGTAACCAAGCAACTAAAAAAAGACCAATCACAATCAAGACAGTGAGGGTAAGTCTGATTGATTTTTCACTGCCATGTCCTGGACGTAGATGGGTTCTCCTTTTGACTCCAAACCAGATTCCAATGTATGCAACGCAAATGATGACGAGTGGCAAAAAGAAGAGTGTGTTCATCAAGTGGAATCGAAGTTCATTAACAGCGCTATTGAACGGGACTGCAAACAATGCAGCGATGACGGAGGAAAGGGTCCAGATGACCACCAAAAAACAAAAGTAAATCTTCTTGGAGTGCATCTTGTTGTTCCAGGAGTATGGTCTAATGGTTGCGTAGAGCCTCTCAGAACTCACCGCCATCAGATGTAGAATGGAATTGACTGCTGCAAATACATCCAAAGTTTCATACAGACGAGTTACCAAAACCGATATTCCCAGTCCCCTCCATGTCAAGTACAGAATATAGTTCCACATTGGGATTGAAGTAACTCCTACAAGGATATCTGCTGCTGCTAATCCAACCACGAAATAGTTGAGTCTGGAGTGTAGGTTCACAGCCCTTACAAAGGCAGCAATAACCAACGAGTTTCCAACAACAGCGATGAATGCCACGATGCTGCATGATGACATCCAGCCAAGTAATTCAGCAAAAGAGAATTCTAAATGCCATGCGCCACCTTTCATAATATCGAGTGAGCTGTTGTTCATGTTAACTAGAGATTAAGAAAATCGAGTTAGATGTATTAAAGAATTGTACAGTTTAAGTACACAAATGAAGCTGAATGAATTTAATATATATTTGCACTGAATCTCAATAACTTTGCAATAACAAAAACAAAAACAAAAAACAAAAACAAAAAAAATTAAGAGAAACAAAGAAAATTAGTGTAGGAGATCTCAAGGTCTCGAGTAGAATTAGAAATTCATAGGTAAGAGTAATGTTTTGAAAGTTTTCAAAATTGGACAAGCCTTCTGATGCGAGTCCATTTGAGAACACTTCAAAACATCACGATTATAGATGATCCATAAATTCCGAATTGTACGAGAAGATCGTGCGACTGTTTGTTTATGATACACTCAACAAAATTGCATCGACGAGAGACGTACTCTTCAGTTATGCGCACTGACTTGGCCGCGATTTGTATACAGCCGGGATACAGACATCGATCAAATATATGACAACATGCATATTAGGGTAAATTACGATCCTTGTATGAAACGACGAGAGAAGAGGGCCAATGGGCCTTTCACAACTTCAAGTCGCGTAAGCACGGTGTATCTAGTGAGCTGGTAGAATCCCACGAAAAAATAGTACATGAGAGAAAAGACGAGGCCCAATGCAGTTCTAAACAGCTAACCACGGTTTCTAGTTAAGCTGGCTCATTTTTAACGCGACTTGAAGTTATGAAAGGCCCATGCATTGGCCCTCTTCTTCAGTCGTTTCATACAAGGCTCGTAATTTACCTATTACGCATGTTTTTGTATGATTTCCGAGCCCATCCCACACGACTTACCGCCTCATCTCTCATGATTAAATATATGCTTTGATATGTTTTAATCACAACTATTTCTTTGTATAATAATAATAGTACATAGTATAATAATAATAATAATAATAATAATAATAATAATAATAAGTATAGGAAATCGCACGATCTCGAGTATAATTTGGAAATTAACAGACACGAGTAATGTTTTGAAAGTTCTTGTAATTGCACGAGCCTTTAGGCGAGTGCAATTAAAGAACTTTCAATACATTACGAGTGTCTATTAATTCCAAATTGTACGAGAAGATCGTGCGATTTTTTGTTTATAGTTCACTCAACAAAATTTCAGTAAAAAATGTGAAGCGACGCCGTCTATTTGACGGCCGATTTTCAGTCCATCGCGCAACTGAAATGCATAAAAAAGATTAGTTCTTACAGCTTTAAAATTATATTTATGTTTTTTAAGTACAAAATGATAGAAAATAATTGTTTTGACATTGTTTTGGCCGTGTTGCCATAGCGACTTAATTCGGTACTCCTACGGAGTACAATTAACGCTATAATTGTACTCCTCTCGACCAATCATAGTCGAGTAATTTTGTTGAATGTACTATAATAATAATAATAATAATAATAATAATAATAATAATCTCGGACAAGGACTTAAGAGCGTAGGCCCTGTCTCCCAACCCTTCCTAACCTAAAGTAAGTGGGGGACATAAAAGAACCTGTTGAATTATTCGTGTAAGAGTATAGGGGATTGTCTCCCGGTTCAACAGCCTATTCCAATTCGGAGGTATAACACTAACGTTCTAATAAATCACTCATGATTGTAAGCTGCACGGCTGCTAGTAGCGCCTTAATATGCAGCCTGTAAAGTCCTCCACTGCAATGTAAAGCGCATTGAGACAATGTGATAATGCGCTATATAAGAACCCCATTATTATTAATAATATAATAAGCCTTAAAATAAGCCTTAATAGTCTATGCATGTTATAATGGACATAGAAATACACTCGCTCCAAAGCTACTACAGTTGATTAACTAGTGGTTAACTACCTCATCAATAAATTTTCCCGATAAATGCAGATCAAGATGAGAAGTTTTGATCTTCTTAACAGAAAAGAAAATCTATTTAGTTTTTTTAGGATTCATTGTCACTTGCCAATGATCAGACCAGAATTTCACTGCCGAAAGTGAGGGATTGTCCACTATTTCCAAAAGTAAAGTGTCATCTGCATACAGGAAACATCTAGATTCCAAAGAATCTGAGATATCGTTAATATAAATTAGAAAAAGTAACGGTCCTAAAACCGAGCTTGTGGCACGCCAGCAGTAATATTTATCCAGTCAGAGCACTGACCATCGATAACAAGTCGCTGATATCGATCAGCAAGATAACTTCGAAACCACTTAAGAAGAGGATCTCTTATACCAATAGCCTCAAGTTTGTAGATAAGACCTTTGTGTCAGACACGATCAAAAGCCTTGCTAATATCCAAAAACACCATACGAACTTCTTTCCCATTTTCAAGTGCTTCATATAGAATGAACGATATAATCAGTTGATTCACTGTAGAGTCCCCCAGACGAAAACCCGATTGCAAAGGATAAAAGAAACATTTATCATCAAGAAATTTGTATAAATATTTAAAAACGATCTTTTCTAAAATCTTAGAAAGTGATGGAAGAAGAGAAAAAGGGCGGTAATTATTTTTAATTTGACGATCATCGTTTTTAAACAAAGGTATTACATTAGACATTTTCCATTCCTATTAAATGTCTAAATTTCACCAATTTGATACGCAAACTCTAATTGAAAAAACAAAGTCAACAGATCAGAAATCTAAACCATATAATACAGTCTGTGAATAGTTAAATTAACTGAATCCACTTCTGTTTTTTGCCTAGATAGTCAATTATTTTAGAAAAGATCCAAAAACCGTGTTTTTGAGACATAATTTTTATAGGCTCACATGATGGGGCGTGAGTTGAAATAGTAGCTGATCAAATGTTAACAGATTTTTTCTGATGTTATCTAAGTAGAAGACTTAATGGCTTCTTGGACAGTGTCAATGTCAATATCACAGTTATGTACATGATAATAATAATAATAATAATAATAATAATAATAATAATGATGATGATGATGATGATGATGATGATGATGATAATGATAATAATACGGAAACTGTGGACCACCTTGTAGCTGGATGCAAAGTATGGCAGGGAGAGAGTACAAAGACAGTCATGACAAAGTGGCAAGAACAATACATTGGCACCTATGTAGGAAAGACCAAATACAGTGCACTGCAGATAATTGGTGGGATCACGAATCAGAGCTAGAAGTAGTGGAAAACGAAAAGGTCAAGATCCTATGGGATTTTAATGTTTACACGGATAAGAAGATTGAAGCAAGAAGACCGGACATCATAGTCGTAGATAAGAGCAAGAAGAAGGCGAAACTGATTGACATCTCAGAGCCTATGGACCATAGAATTGATCAAAAGGAAATGGAAAAGATTGACAAGTACCAAGACCTAAGAATAGAAATAGAAAGATTGTGGAGGATGAAGACCATGGTAGTTCCCATAGTCATTGGATCGCTCGGAACAATATCAAAACAATTTAAGGATCATGTTCAGAGACTAGAACTTGATAGTATAAGCTTCTTAGACCTACAGAAAGCTGTACTTTTAGGCACGGCACACATCTTAAGAAGAGTACTTCAGCTCTCAGAAGCCCGGTAGAATCTCAAGCTGAAGGTTAATGTATACCAGCAAAAGAGTTGTAATATTCTTATTTTGCTGTGCAATAAAGGAATAATAATAATAATGGTAGACACTCTAATTAGTCAACTGTTAAACACAAAAACGTACAGAATGCACAAACTACAAGAACTCATAGGCAACCCAACTTTTCGAATCTGCTCGAGGAACCAGGAAACTGTTTCACACGTCCTCGGAAGCTGTTCCAAGTTAGCACAAACGTTATACAAACAAAGACACGACAGAATGTTACGACCAATTTACCACGCATTACTTAACAAATATGGACATGAACGATCTAATCACTTTTTACCATGGTACAAGCAATCTACACCACAGCCTAGTCAAGAAAATGTCGATGTTAAGATCCTATGGGATATCCCATGGCACATAGAGAAAGCCCCAAAAGACGGAGCAAACATACTTGACATTAGTGTTAATGACAAGAAAAACAAGGAATGGATTTTGGTAGAAGGAACCGTATGCAAAAAAAAACAAAAAACAAACTTGTCATCACTTATCACCACCGCAAGTACAGCAGTGGCGCATTTCAACGGGGTCGAACTGAAAGCATGTGAAGTTGCCTCTGGCAGCCGCTACTGAGTGTCCATGTACGACCCCGGAGCACAGCTCTAACCAGTTTGAATTAATTAGGGTTGATTTGAGAGGAGGGCGGAAAAACCGGAAAAACTCTCGGAGTCAGAAAGAGAACGAACCAACCAACTCAGCTCACATGGGGTGACTGGGATTCGAACAACGGACCTCAGAGGTGATAGGCGAGCGTTTTACCACCACACCATCCTGACTCCCCACTTCAGGAACAATCACAGAAAAGACCCAATTCAAGCAAAAAAAGGACTTCGGCCTGAAACTAGGAATAAAGAACTTTTATCCAGGATATAAAGTTAGACAAGTAACTGTAGTTTTTGACTTCTTAGGCACTCACTACGAAAATCTAAGCAAAGAACTGAATGCGTTATTTGGACAACAAGTAGCTAGCCTAACGATAGAACGCTCTCAGAAACGGACTATTTCACAGAATTGTGAAATTGTTAAACGTTTCATGTGTTTGTAGTTCTAAGAGAGACTCATTCTAGTCTTGAAGAACTCAAAAATGATCTTAGCTTCATGTACTATATACTCAATTGATAACTTTTGGTATATTTTAGCTTTAATTGTTTGTTGTTGTTGTTTGTTTGCTTGATTGTTTGTTTGTTTGTTTGTTTTTTTTTGCTTTTTGTTTTTTGTTTGTTTTTGTTTTGTTTTTGTTTTTTTTGTTTTTCTTTTGTTTGTTTGTTTGTTTGTTTTTTCTTCTGTTTTTGTATCATGCCCATTTTATATATTATTGCAAATTTTCATTTTCATTTATTGTTTTTATAATTATGTTTATAATTTTTTTTTTGTCGAAAACTTGATATCTTTCACCAGTGGAAGATACCATATCTTTCACACGTGAAGATATGGCTGTTGAGTCGGCTTGCAACTTTAATAAAGAATTTTTGAGCTTTTGTTTTATTTAAGTTTCATCGATATCTATATAATAAACAGAACATTACATGGCCGCTTGGAGATACGAATTTTATCTTCTCGTGTTCAATTTAGATATCTCACTCGTTAGTTGCGCTCACTCGTGAGATATCCATTGAACACTCGAAGATAAAATTCGTATCTCCGCGCGCCCATGTAATATCCTCTATAAATACTATGTAGTATACTTTGTTCACATTGCCTAGGCTAAGCCCGCAATGATGTTGATACATTTAGTGAGATTTTATCAATAAAGTTCACCATAATAGTGATATTCATTTAGACACGATATTGATATTACAGTTCTGTTGATGTGGTCGTTTGTCATTGATTATGGTTGAAGTGATATATATTATACATGTTACAGTTTTTTCAGGAGATAAATAAAAGACAAATTAAGATTATAAGTTGATTTAAAACATGGAAATGAATAATTGAAAATATTATTTACAATATTATGAACGTTATCATTTACATATATACATATATACATAAGAATCATAGTATAGTAGTGATAAATTATGCGTTCGGTGTGTATATAATGCAGTAGAAAGAATAAGAGAAAAATATCAAATGCCCTTGGCAGGATTCGAACCCACGTCTTCGTTATTCTAGTCCGATGTGTTAGCCACTACACTACAAGGACCAGCCACCCTGTTAACACAGCTGGAATATGAAATGTAGGGTATTCGTGAGGATCCCAAAGCATAAGAATCATATTATTTCATTCTGGATAGCACATAGGGTACGTTTCAGTTCCTTTTTGAATGTGAATTTGCTTACAACAGTTCGTGTCCTATCTGGAAGCTGGTTTCATTAGTTTGGAGCCTTGAACTCTTATTGACTACTTGCCGTAGTTGGTGCAATGGCGAGGTAGCTTGATGATTTTGGAACTTAGTAGATTATATCCTGTATTTCGCCTGGTAAACAGTCGGTGTAGGTTATGGTGTGAATATTCCTCAAGTATGCACATGTGTACAAACATACCAAGTTTGATCTTGTAGAAGTATGTGAGTAGCTTCCAGTGCAGCTGACTCGTGACTTGGGTTCTTGGTGTATCCCATTGCAAGTCATGGATAATGCGAGTTGCACGATAATGGCTCTTCTGTAGGCACTCCATGAGCGTCTTGTTGTAGGATCTCCAGATGAGTTGCCGGGATGAGTTGGCCATGCGTAACAGCTGGTAGAATAACCTTATAGTAAATGTCCTGTCTCACGGGCTGAGGTAGAAACCTCAGTAACTTAAGTAGGTTGACCTTCTGTACAAATTATTTGGTAAGATCATTTATGTGCGCAGACCAAGACAACTTATCATCCAACTATAATCCCAAACATCTTGTGCGTCTGTTCTCTGTGCACCAGCGAGACCTCCGTTGTAATACAGAGCTCATCTTGGCAATGGCAATGTCAGATGTTGGACCAGTAGTAAGCATAATAGTATCATCTGCATACATGTATAGCTTATCGTCCTGAGTGGCAATAGTTGAAAGATCGTTACAGAAGACAGAGAACAGCACGGGTCTCGGAGCTGAACCTTGTAGGTGACATGCTGTGGGCTTGATGGACCGCCATTAACTGTGGCGAATGCTTTGTCAGCCTAGAAGCGCGTTACGAGTGACATTTTACTGGTGAAAATTGTTTACATTCTGTGCAGGACTTGTCTGTCATTCTGTTGAAGTCGTACCTTGTATCTTGTATCGCATTCGGATGAAAAGAACATTGACTGACTTGACTGTGTGCCTTTACGGGAATTTGTTATTGGTCGTTACAATGTTAGGATAGAAATCTTTGTAAGTTCTTGCTCGTTTCCTTTATCGTAATCTTGGAGTGACTGCTCGCTTGCATGGCCAGTGACCTGAATGATGGTTTGCCTTTCTACATTTGCAGCTTTTAACTTGTCAACGGTTTTCCTGGCTGAATGGTTTGTCAATCTTTTTCCTTGGGTGGCGACTGGAGTATTTTCTATGATTGACTTCATCATCTGAACTATGTTACTAAGCCTTTGCTTTTTGTACCAAACTGGTGTTTGGGGTTTCATGGTCCAGGCCCGGACTCCCTTTCGGTCCGCAACCATAGCCCTTCGTAGCGGACCGAAAGGGAGTCCGTGAGTTGACTAGGGTTTTCAATAACAGCCAAGTAAAATGGACCAGTTTCACGGAGGTCAAGTGGCATGGACGCCGACTCAAATACTCTTTAAACAGGGGCAACGGGGTGCGCAAATTGGGCCTCCAGTGGCAAACATTTTTGGCAGTACTACTCGTGGCTCTGTATTAGTCGGATTTTTGATTGAAAATTATGTACTCTACATCTCGGTGTCTTTACATATTTTACAATTTTCAACAGTCATAGAGTGGTGCTCTTGACGTCCTCTGAGACCAAAATGCTGGGTGAGAATCCATCACATTGTCTGGGAAAGTGCTCTTGGATTGATTGAACCAAGTTTTCCTCTCTCCCATAGCTGTTCTTCTTCTGTTACGGATACTGCGTTGGCTGCATTTGTGCTTTTTCATTTGCCTGGTTCACGTAGTAAATTAGCCTTTTCCTGAAGAACTTGTTTGGACTGATTGAACTGGCTTTCGAATTCTTAATGATAGAATATGAATAAGTTTTCTCTCTCAAATAGCAATCAAGGCTTGCCATCATTGCTTTTAAACTTTCTGGCTTTTACTCTTCAACATTTTGCTTCTGACGTTCTCCATCCCAGCTGTAAAGCACTTTTATCAATTTTTTGGTACTTTTGTTTGTATTGTAATTTTTGCTTTTTTCCTTTGGATTTTGCAATATTTGTTCTCATTAAAAATAGCAAAACGAAAATCGGCCATTTTTGTTTTGATGTTGGCGGTCTTAGCCTTACGCGAATGTTGCAGTAGCAGCTCAATTGTGAATCTACAGAGTATAATTTGGAATTTAATTGAAATTGTTGAGTGATTTATAAAAAGAAAATACATATATATTTACATACAGCCATTTGCAAAAATTATGGCCGCTTTCAATATACATATAGAGGATATTACATGTGCGCGCGGAGATACGAAATTTATCTTCGAGTGTTGAAAAGATATCAACAAGAGAAGATCAATTTTGTATCTCCAAGCGTCCATGTAACATTCTGTTTATTATAAATTTTTAAAATCATCTTAATAATCTTTTTATTGTTATAAAAAAATTTATTTATAAACTAATAGCTTTTAAAAATACGCATGGTAGCGATATTTTCACATGTTAAAATAACATGTAAAAATATGTTTTGCGAAAAGGAAAAATATAGGTATTTTATGGATAATTATATGATAAACAAGTATATCAAAAGCATATCAAAAATTATGGGATATCCTTTTTTTTCCTTCGAGTTGTCTATTACTAGGGCTTTCTGAAAAAAATATCAAGAAAGATATCCCGCCCTGTCTGATATACATTCGATATACTTGTATTTATATTTGAAACGGCCATAATTTTTGCAAATGGCTGTATATATATATACGTATTTATTATATGCACTCTATTGCAGAGACGTTGTAGTATATATTTATACAAATATCTAATGAGATGCATAATGCAAAATAACCATTTTTAACGCTTAAAACCAACTGATTTATAATCTGTACGATCTAATAGACAAGAAAAAAATATTTTGACAGTCATTGAATGAAAGAAACAATAAATAAAGCGATTTTTCTGTTTTGCATATCATTAAATATACTGAATAAATTAGATATATGTATAAATGTATACTACAACGTTTCTGCAATCGAGTGTATATATTTATCTATATATATATATATATTCATATATATATATATATATATTTGATTGATTATATGATATGTTATTAGATATAGATATATATGTATATGTATATGTATAGGATATATGATTTATATTACTTTAGTTAGTTAGTAAATATATTTATATATTTATTTATTTATATATTTATTTATTTATATATATTTATTTGTTTATGTATTTATTTATTTATATATATATTTATTTATATATATATATATTTTTATATATATTTATTTTTATATATATTTATTTTTATATATATTTATTTTTATATATATTTATTTTTATATATATTTATTTTTATAATAGATTTCACGAACGCGCGCTCTGATTGGCTGAAGAGCTATGTTTTATCAGAGTATAGAAACATAGATATGACGTCAAAATCATGTTTTCTATACAAAATTAAACAAAGAAATGACGTCATAGGAATTCGGTTTTTCAATTTAAAGCATTTTGACATTTTAAATTTAAAATATTTATCTATTTTTTATTAAAAAATATGTTTTCCCTCTAAAAAGGAAAATATGTCGTTTGGAAGTACATTTGATTGGTACTACATTTCGACGAGTACAGCTTTCTTTCGCTTGTGCTGTGACTATTGCAATATGACCTTATTTCGCCTAAACTAGAATCTTTTTGCTTGACCCTTGATGGTGTTAGAGAAGTCAAAAAAATGATTTTAAACATATTTCATAGTCTAACACGAATGAACAAATCTATGGTAAGAAACTTAAGCTTAGTTTACAAACGAGCATCGCCAAGAATTTTAAGCACAGTTACCGGTAATTTTGTATTACCATAATTTGTTTTCCAATAGCCCGAAACTTCGAGTACAAAATACTACTACTAGTGGCACAAAGTTTTCACTTATAGCTCAGGGTCTTAAAATAACTATCAGAAAAATAAAATAACTGCCTTTGTAATCACATCTGCAAATGGTTAGACCTTCAAGTGGCTTGGATGACCACTTTTATTATAAAGATATTTTTTAGTCTCTCGTCTCCTTGTGCATTCAAAGTGAAGCTGGTTTTCTTGAGTGTTTGTACAGGTTAAATGTCCATTTAATGATCTGAACTTTGAAAACGTTTTTCAAACTCATTAGCATTGTTCATTTTTTCCAGCAATGCTTGTTTTCTTTGGCTTTTTAGATAAAATTTGCAAGCAATTCTCCTTTCTTGTTGAACAAATACGATAAACCGGCAGTTGTATGCCAGCCTGTACTTAGCTGTCATTACCTTTCAAAACTGGACCAATCAGATAGCCATAGGTCGCGTTTTTAGCCAATCATCGCATAGATCAAATTTGTTTACGTAAGTTTGACGACAGACACGCGCTCTTTTTGTAAACAAACTTTTTTTTTAATTGAAATACGCTATTTTTCTCGTGAAAGTCTATTATATAAAGCGAATAGATCAGGCTTAGCGATGTTCTGTTCTCTGATAAAACACTCCTGAACTGTAGGACACGAAAAAAGTTATAGAAATCACGAGCCGTACTATTTGTTAATTAAAAGTACTTAAAGAATAATATTGGTTTTTTTTCGATATTCATTGGTCGATTCAAGTGTACCGCAAACTAAGTGCTCCTGGTGAGTTGTGTCTTTTTGTTGTTGTTGTCGCCGGATATTGTCGTATTTTTTAATGTTTTCTTTTAATGTTTTGGTTTTGTTTCTTTTATTCACCACTAACCCATAGCCCATATTGCTTAGTCGCTTTCTGGGGGTAACCAATCAATAAACTGTCCCAAAATGAAACATTCTTCAATTAAATGTATAAAAGATACCTGCTTTTATCTTTATAATACTGATTACCATGCCAGTCTAAATAAGTTAATTTGCACGTTTCGTGTTGTTTTCACACGAAATTTCAATTATTCAAATGAAAACTATTTCATAGTTTAAGGACGTACAATATATTTCTTTTTAGAAAATGATTCTCGGATCTGTGGAAGCTAACAGCATGAATTGGGAACTCAGTCTGTTAGCTACCTTGTACGTGACATTAAAAAATACGACAATATCCGGCGACAACAACAACAAAAAGACAGACTCACCAGGAGCAATTAGTTTGCGTTACACTTGAATCGATCAGTGGCTGCTGCTGAATGGAGCTAGGATGCCAAAAGGACCAGAAGGAACGTGGGAAATGGAGTACGACTTGGTGTTTAATAATAAGTACTTCTCTTTATAGCATCGGATTTGAGTACGTGTTAGTATAAATAAGATTACGCAGACCTAAAGTTTAGAATTTAAATAACTTAACTTCGTACATATAATATTTTGGGAAAAAGCGGGATCATACCCACTTTTCCCTGTTGAATATGAAATTCCACCCCCCCCCCCCCCCCCCCCCCTCGCCCCCCGCCCCCTTCCCCCGGCTTTAAATTACTCTATAATTCAAGCGGGCTCTACCATATATACGGCCCAATCAAGAACGAAGAAAATCAAGTGCATTGGGATTAATACACGGCATTTGCTTATTCACAGGGATAATAGACCAAATAATCCCATCACTTTCACTGTTTGTAAAATTTTACTTTGCCGCTAAGTGACAACCGGTATCTAAAACGGTTTTGCTTTATCTATGCTTTTGTCGTGACGTTTCGAGATTTGGGGAAAAGAGATAACGCAAGATAAAAATAGACTTATACGTTCCAGTAGTTTGCATATAACGGAGAAGTGGAAAGCAAATATATGTAAGATCCATGTCACCTAACGAAACCAGTTGGAAAAGTACTAAATCAAAAAATAGCTAGCTACAAGTTCTTTGTACGAAATCATTATAATCATTAAGCTTTAACCAGTGTCTCTCTCGACATGAATTAAAATTAAAAAGACTAGATCTGAGTTTTACATTTGTGGAGTAACTTCCTATTTTCGTTTGCTGAGTTACTGCGCCGGGAGATGTTTTGAGCATTAACGAAGAAGAACATTTCAAGATAGAAAGACGCAGGTCAATCAGAGAACACACTTTTCTTATCGTGTGTTTGAAAGTATATTGAAATCCACTTGAAATATACTAAAAACATTTAGCCTTTATTCAAAAAAGCTTTTTCAAGAAGAGCAGTATTGAGGAATGATATCACATTCATTGCCAATATGAAGCTAGTCTCTAGTGGTTTAGTTTTAAGTGTATGGTCGGCGCCAGAAATCTTACACCATTTAAACATAGAAAATAAAAGCGCAGTGGAGCAGATCTACTATGTTTAATATAAAAATAGAAATGAAGGAAACACGAAAAAAAGGAGCAAGAAAGAATGAAAGAAAGAAAATACTCAAACAAAACAGCATAATTGAAGGTCTTAGTAGTTGAATGGTTGGGCAAATTATTCTTTCTAATGCAGAGTAGGAAACGTAATCTTTTAAAAGGTTCATAAGCTGTTTGCAGTGGATTCTTAGGCAAGCAGACGATAAAACGATTTGTTCGAATTTTTGATTTAATTCATTTTTGCGAGCCATAGCCATAACTAGTTTTGAATGACTTTTGATTGACATAATGCTGTGTGATTCAGTAATAATATATAATATGATATAATAAGCTCCAGACAACTAAATTATTGATTTCACTTCTCGACATTAGTTGGCAGAATTATTTCACTGAAAAGACATGGCATATTCATTTATTTAAAACTCCAATTTGCTAATGACGATTGTCACCAATGCGTTCTACCATTGATGCCATATTTTAAGTGAAACTCAGTATCATTTTTGATTCCTTTTGCTTCTTTCAAACCTGATATGTTTCTGAGTTAGTTAGTTTTGACTATCCAAACTATAGAAACTAGTTTCGCTTTTTCTCTTAGCTTGAATCAAATAAAAAAGGAGGAGAAAATTAGTGGAACGACCTGTATCCGATGTTCTGTCAAGTCAAAGTCGTTGTCGCCTGAAGACAGGCGATCTTCGGTTCAGTTAATCACTACCTGATATGAGAGCTGCCAATGAACTTCATAGCAAGCTTGGCAAATCAAAGAGCGTTGAAAAGAAGAGGAATTATCAAGAAAAATAAATGCAGTTGCTAAGGATTTCATGAATCAAAACTCGTAAACATGGACTTGTTTATCAGTAACGAAGCCGCTTGCCAGTGATTTCAATTACTTCAATTTTGAGTTCTGATTGGTTTGACTCCAATATACCGTTTTACTTTTTGAACTTGTTCCTTTAAGGCGCAATAAAGTTTTCTAATCAGTCAATCTAATGAGGATATCAGACGACTACCTACACAGCGATTTTTTAATTATAAGCCTTCTTTTTCATGACAAATCTCTCCTCAGTGAACCACAAATCATAAATAGAAAGTTTAATTCAATGTATGTATTTTTACCTTGGTATAAATGTCTTTCCCAAATGTCCTCTCTTTTCGCCTTTGAACTTTAATGTTTCTTTAAAGAAATTTTCACATAAGAGTGGGGAAAATATTTCATTTGTCCCGAAGGCTTCCACAAATCATTTCCTTAACTACGATTGAAAACCATGAAACATCGTATGTTGACGTCACAAGCAGAGCCAAACTGGGCTTTCATTGGGCCAGTCTAAACAATAACATAACTTATCAAATATGGAAATAGGATCAACACATTTTGCCATGTTAGAGGCATTCTTCGTAACAGTTTTACTGCAACTTATTTAACAAAAATGCACATCCTACCAAAAAAAAAAAAAGATTCATGTAATCAATGAAAATGGTTGGCGTCCGGATGTGTTTTTAGAAAGTAAGAGAAAGGTCTTACCATTTGCTCTCCAGGATGTTTTTTTTTAATATTTTATACCAACCTTCAAACTTAATTAATTTGGACCCTGGCTGATATGTGGCTGTAGAGGCTTTATGTGTTTACGTCATCTTTTATCTTAATATCCTGGCTCTCGAAATACAATTTTTTGTTATATTCCTATCGATTGAAGCAGTTTTTTACATGCGAAGGCAAGAGTAGGCAAGCTGGCTGGATGGCCGAGCGATAATCAAAGTTTTCGCCGTTCCGTCGGACGTGTATACGGTCAATTACTTAATATATATATATATATATGTATATCGCAAACATGTCATAGTATATATATATATATATATATATATACTGCGGTTTGCATAAACTTTGACCATTTGTGCATATATACAAGTATATCAAAATTATATCAAAAATTATAGGATATGATGCCTGATATTGTTTTCAAGTTGTCTATCACTAGGGTTTTCTGAAAATAATATTAGAGATGATATCCCATAATTTTCTAGAGGTTTCAGAAAAATGGGAACTATCAATCTATTCTGTCAGTACAATATGGCTTCTTTTAAACAGCTGCTCTCCGTCTGTTTTTGTGCTTTTTTTTCCGGAAAAAAGATGAACTCTCAGGCAATCTAGCTGATGGCTAAACTCAAAGTAGATAACCATATGCATTTGCACATTGTACCTAGTATATAATGATGTACCGTATCATAATTCAAATGTCATTTTTCTAAAATTTTGACGTTGGATAAAACAAAATAAATACACAAAATAGGTAAGTTTAAATAACAATAATAAAGAGGGGGTCACCATGCAAACCTGTGACTAGCCAATATTATACAGGCACCTATCTTGAGCTACTTGACCAGTCCGCATCAAGTGGTGAAAACAAATAACAAAGCAACTACAATGGAAAATGAAAATAAAAATGATTAGAAAATATATATTAAAATGTATTTGTAAGCTAATAAGGTGTTTCAAAGGTCTTTTTTTATAAGAGGTATTGAACTAACAAACGCTGGAAAGACAATCTACTTCTCGCAAAAAAAACTCAGGCTAGCTAGTGTCGCTCTTTTTTCTAGTTTTTCTATTTTTTATTTTTATTTTTTCTTCCCTTTTTTTTCTTTCTTTTTAGCATTTCTTTAATTATATGAAATTATAAAAATGGGGAGCATCGTTCGTTTTGAAGAGATATAAGAAGATATATAGAAACTGTCATAGTATTTTGCCAATCAAAACAGTTTTGATAAATAAAATATGATGATAACTTTTTTAAAAAGTTTTTTTAGCAGTTTGAAGTCGAAACGTCGCGGTCCTCTACAAACGACCCTCAATCGTGGGACAAATGAATAAGTATCATTTGTAACGTACCTGTCTTAATGTCTAAAACAAAGCCCTTTTTGATACCCAACATTAGAGGGGAAAAAAACCAAAAAAATTCGGAATTACAAATTTTGTAAGATTTTCTATGACTCAAGTTCGAGTTTGAGACCGAGTTCGAGGTTAGGTACCAGTTTACTTCGGCCGTCAATTTTGTGATCCTACGACCGCTGATTGACGGCGAAAATAGCACTCAGTTTTTGGTATCGACGTCTGTTTTCTGAATGCAATGGTTCTCTGAAAGAAGAATTTTTCTTCTCTTTTACGACTTTATGATATCAAATTATTTCTGACGATGTGGCATGAGGACAAGGGAAATTTCAAGCTATATATCTTGCTTGTTCGGCTACTACAGTTAAGTGAAAAATATCGTACAAATTTTCACGTAACGTGAAGGCTTAAAATCCATACTTAATGCTACCTAATTATTACTTTGAACAGTACCTAATTATTTGGTTATTTATATTCATACAGACAGCGAAAAGCACGGCGTGATCCACAAAGCAAGGACTAAAAATAAAAAGCAATGGAATAAAATGGAATAAAATTGTCTTTAGATATTATAATAAGACTTGTGATTCTACTCATATTTTCTTTTGCCTTCAAAGATGATTGAAGTAAATCTTAAATAAGCCTTAAGATAGTTCACTAGGTAACAACTCAAATAATCTCCAAATGAAAACATTCATCCTTTATAAATAGTGTAAATAATTATTTATGTGATTGCAGGGGAAAAATAATGGATATGATGATAGTTCAATTAACACGCAAATAGTGGGATATTATCACTGATACCTACCTCTCGAACTTTTCTTCCCTTTACAATAAAACAAAGATCACTAACAATAATTGAGCAAAATTTAAGTGTCTAAAGTTGAAATATCTTCCCTCTAAAGAGAAGTCGATATCCATCCAGAAGACATCGATCAAAGAAACCGTAATCATTCTGGAAAGAAAACATTGCTTTTAATCATCGAAAATCTATGAGTGGTCCCTCTGAATTACTTCTACTCTTTTCAGACATATGGTATCGCACCACTGCCATTTACAGACCCTGTACCGCAATCAGCTCTAGATTGTTTACGTAGCAATACATACACACATCCAATCATTGACAATAATTATGAGTCTTTCAATCGGCGAACTTTGTGCCAATGCAGTTTTCCTGCTTAAAGTAATAATCCATAACAGCCATCTGTTATCAGTACAGATAACATCAAAGTCGGAGACTTTGAACTGATTGAACACAATTTCGTGGGTGAATCTATAAGTACTTCCTTGAATAAAATAATAATAATTTTAAAAAAGGTTTAGCTGAAATAATTATCATGCAGCACAAAAATTGTCAAAATGCCTTGTTTAAAAATATATATATATATATATATATATATTAGGCAGATCCTATAACGTATCTAGGGAACCATTCGTTTTTTGCTTCTTTTTTTTTTTTTTTTGTTTTGTTTTTGTTTTGTTTTTGTTTTGTTTTTGTTTTTTGTTTTTTTTGTTTTTGTTTTTGTTGTTTTTGTTGTTTTTGTTTTTGTTTTTTGTGATGAAATTACACAAACTTCATACTTTCAAAGCTTGACATCACATAAGTCTGATATTATTCAGCTCTTATAAGTCCTATTCAGCATATTTTGTTCTTTATGACTGCCGTGTTAGTTTAGCCTGATAAGTTGTAAGATTGGCTGTCATGGAAATATTTAACTTCACTATATATAACTATTCCCGAATTAGTAGAACAGTAACAATAGGCATAATTAATATATAATGGTCCAAATATGTGCAGTGCTTGTGTGCTTGTGAAGCACAATTAGCCAGGAACAAAACTGACAGATCCTAAAAGATGAAATGCTTTTAGAAAACCCCTGCACATTAATTAAAAAACTAAATTTTAAAACCGAAAACAGATGATATGGAGTGGCTAATATAGTTGTTATGAGAGAGAAAATTAATGTTTTTACAGACTAAGCTTGGCATCAGTTTTCTAATTACTATTTCTTATCGCATGAAAACAAGACAAAGAACGATCAATTAGCTATTAAAAATATCAATATAAATTTCAGTAAGGCTACAAGTTTAGATAATGGTATGCTTTGAATTCACAAGTAAACCTCTTAGCTCCTCCCATTTGTATGTGTAGCTCTGGCTACGCCCTACACAGTTTTTACCCCTTTGCTCAGTTATTTCAGGACTATTCTTTTAAAATAAATCTTATGATAGAAATATTCCTCGTAGCCTTTTCTATACATTTACAATATATTCATATATCAACTTTAGTTTAAGGTATGTTTAATTCCAAGATTTTCACTCGTATTAAGATATCACACTTAGGAATTCACTATTTCTTTTAGCCAATAGAGTTATTATAAATAGAGCTCATGTAATTAGTTCAACACACAGAGATTAACACACATGCAAAACACACAGAGAACAGAAAGTATAGAATAAAGATCCGGAGCTCGTACCGGAGAGCGGTCGTCCCATAATATAGTCAGACACTTGTAAGAGAAAAAATGGGCAAATCAGAATATTAAAACTTGAAAACAATGTATTTGTCTGTGAAATTAATTTAGACTTCCAGCTGCAGGAAGGTTTCTGAAATAACTAAAGCTAAAAAAAAAAAAAAAAAAAAAAAAGAAGAAAGAATTATTTTGCTCATCAAATGTATGGTGTTATCCAACTATTTTGAAAACATTTTGTTTCTTTGTTTAAAGCTGATTCATGCAATTAATAGAGCTTTTCCGCACAAGACAAATCAATAGCATTACACATGTAAATTTTCGTTTTGTACCTTACGTATGCTAATTTCGTTGGCAGCTATATATGTGAACAGAAAAGAGTCGATTGTTTGAAGTGTGGCCAATTGTCAAATCCTTTCTACATGGTCAAAGCTAGATAATTTCTTAAAACAGACAGAAAATAAAGACAAAATTGAACAAGAAAAATGACAAACTTTACTAGATTTTGTACATTTACTCGTAAAGTTTCTTTTCTAAGGTTTTTAACACAGATGCCATTAACCCCATCGTTTGCATGGAAGCTTCGCACATTCTTGTGTGGGCATTTAGTGCGTCCAGACTTGCTTCGCGGAGAGTCTTCTTCTCTTTTGCTGGGGAAACAGCTTCTTCTTCCATAGGATCCTCATCCGAGTCAACGAAAGCGTTGAGTTTTGTTTTTCTCCTCTCCTCGGGCGTTTGTTTTTTTGCGTACCGCATGTGTTTGTCTACAAGGCTTGTCGACTTTCCTAGCATCTTTGCACTTTTGTGGCTCATTTCGGAAAGCTTTCTCCCGTCTTGTTCACACTCTAGCACGTCGTCGTCAGAATTTTTAAAATCCTTCATTTTCTTGCGCTATTTGTTTTCGGCTCTGCTGTTTTGGTACAACGCAGTCTGTTTTTTCGACTCTTCTCTGACAATGCGTTGGATTCGTCTCACAACTTTGCCTTCACCTTCTTGGAGGTAGAACTGTCGAAGGCGCAAATTCATGCTACAGCCGTACATAGTCTTTTTCTTTGCAGCGAACAGGACTGCTTTCCAACCTTCGTGACTGCTATTCATGTAGGCGTGCATTAAAATTTCTATTTCTTTCCGTCCAACCCTAAGCTTATCGATATGTATTCTGGCTGAACACGGGTGAGACTCCACAATCGTTTGTGATGATTGTTCGAGACATTGCTCTTGCAACGTCTCGAACACATGCGGTACGCAAAAAAGCAAACGCCCGAGGAGAGGAGAAAGACAAAACTCATGCTTATAAGGGAAGGCAGACCAAGGCCAGAGAATGGGCACGTACAAGCTAAACGTATCATCAATCGAGTGCGTTGGTTTTTATTTGGCTCAGGAAATACCCTTTTCTTGATACCTTAGCACTGCTGTTCGACGTTAGCACTCAAACCGTTTCAGCTCTACTCTATCAAGGAATATGTATACTTTGGCGTCATTTTCACAACGCAGTAGTATGGTCAAGTGTCAGATATTGGAAATCTATGTTAAACCATTGGAGGGAGTTCCCTACGTGTGTAGGATGCATCGATGTGACGCCCCATGAAATCTACATTCCGTCGACTGAGCCACAAAGAGATTTCTACAGTGGACACAGACATTTCCATGTGCTTGATACCCAAATAGTATGCGACAACAATGGTATTATTCGGTTCCTTCAAGCAGGATTTGTAGGAAACATGCATGATGCCCAGAGCTTCCGTTTAATGGATCAAATCGGACCAGGACTGGCTCTGGATATCCTATTGAACGCTTTGATTTTGGCAGACAAAGGGTATCCAGATGTACCTCCACTTTTGACTCCTTTTAGGCAGGAACAAATAAGAAGAATGCTCACCCAGAGAGAAAAGCCAAAGGCTCGTCGCTTTAATCGAAAACTTTCTCAAAAAAGAATTAAAATTGAACACGTATTCAAGCACCTTAAAGATTTTAGGTGTGTAGGGGGGATATGGCGTCATCCGAGGTGGTTGCTACCCTGTGTGGTCGAGCTGTGCACCTTTCTTACACAAAGACATCTTTCACTATTTAGAGATATATCGTAAAACATATTTTTGCAATTTAAAACTATGCTGTTGCGTTTAGGTTTGGCAACAATACTGAAAATGTCATGATCCTTGTTATTTCTTTGTTTAGTTCATTCCTTTGTTTAGTTCATTTCAATGCGCGGAAATATGTTATTAAACTTGATGCTCGACTTTTTCATGTGTAAGAACTTCATTTAAATGTGTAAGTTCAACTGTTATTCTGTTCACATATAGGTGCCAACGAAATTTGTCTCCCCGATTAGAAGGGATCCTGTGCCCGGCTAGAAGAAATAGAGACAGTAATAAAGTTATTATTATTATTATCATCATCATCATCATCATCATCATCATCATCATCATCATCATCATCACTATTATTATTATTATTATTATTATTATTATTATTATTATTATTATTATTATTAAATTAACATACGTAAGGTACAAAACGAAAATTTTCGTAGCCTGAATGACCAAACTAGACCAAACTATGTCTCAGCTAGTGGTTACTCAATCAAAGCCAGAATGATAATAATAACAATATATATACTTATTTCAATAAAGTTAGTCACCAAAAACCTAGAAAGCTGTGATCGCTTAGAATCATGGGAAATATTTTATATCCAACAAGTAAGGCTTTTGACACAAACTGTAGCAGCTGAGAATGCTCAGAGGAGGTTAACTTGTAACTGGTAGAAGATCTCAAGTCCATCAACAGTTATCAAGCGGTTGAAACATGTAAAATGTATCTAACCATAATCCTTGTCGGTCTCAGCTTTGTAGCTTTTCAAGTGACTAACTTTATTGAAATAAGTGTAAATTTAGGCACTGCCTTAAAGCGGAGCTCCCGATACGGAAGTCACAGGGGGACCCAATTTGAATGAAACTGAAGGGTAAATATAAGATCGAGAAAAATATCTTCAATTATTTTTTTATTAAACGAAATATAACTACAGATAAATTTGAATGTGTTTTGTATGAGATGATGCTCATAAAAGAAAAATCGCCGTCACTCAACACCCAAAGTGACTCTATTAGAGCCAAGTTATTTACGTGATCCACTGATCCGAAAAACATTGACATAATAATAATAATAATAATAATAATAATAATAATAATAATAATAATAATGATGATGATGAGGATGGAAACTTTATTGAGTTTTTCCCCAAAATACAATCGTAAATTAGTTATAATAATAATAATAACAATAATAATAATAAAACAATAAAAAAGAGATTATGAATATAAAATAACAAATGTACACCAACTTGCAAGAACGGTGACATACCAAAATAGAACATTAGTGGTTTAGTGGGATAGGAATTATATTAAAAAACAAAAGAAGATCACTGAAGCTGAACTTTTTTTTTCTTTTGTCTTTTAATGTATTCCTTTCTCACTAAATTACTAATGTTCTATTTTCGTATATCAACGTTCTTGCAAGTAGGTGTATATTCCAATTACTTATTTATCGATGAAAACATATTTGTAAAATAAATTAATAGCTCAAAACACGAGTCCAGCTCTTCACACTGATATAATATTATATCAAAACTATACATTTATTATTAAATTCTAAATAATTCTAAATTTCGGCTACATTGGCGTCAAGGTTAAAGTCATTCAAGAATTCATTGTCCTTATAAAAGGTGTTCTTCGTCCCCCTGACACACATGTGTACTGACTTAATTATTTCAAAAGATAATCGAGTTCTAATCCATGTTATAGTACTTCCATACGTGTCCCCTGTCCATGTCATGTCTTGGTTAACTTCTCAGCAAGGTGCTTTGGAAAAATCTGGCATTCTGCCCCCATCCCTCCATTTGTATCAAAAACTAAGGGCGTAGAAGTTCCCATATCGACATCGATTACTCTTTGCTGGTACTTTCTCTTTTTTTCGCTTTCTTGATCTCTGAAGATTGTAAAAGTGGATTTGTTTTGGTTGCTCTTGGAATCAACATGCGATACTCCTACATCAAAAAGTTAGAGTTACATAAGCCATATATATTCCGAGGGCCGCAGGCCCTAGGTATTATATGGCTTATAGCCGAACATTCGAGGTATGTAGCTATCTTATTACGTACTTGAAAAGGTTTTCTCACCAAAGAATGATTTTGACAATGACAATCACAATGACAATCTTTTATTTAGCACCATAAATATCACATAAGATAAGTTATGACAAAGAGATAAATTGCCATATATGTAGGTGCAAGCTAACTGGAATTAACCTATATGGGCTATACTAGGCCAATTAGCTTTACTATCTTAGATAATAACAAGTATTTAGGTCATTTACATCTAAATTAAATGGGAAAAGACAAAACACAAGAAAAAAAAATATATATATATAATGTAAGTATGCAAAAATAAAACAATAAATATACTTAAGTTAAATAATTGTAATGTAATAGTGCAATGAAAAAAATCACGGTATTCGAAAGTAAACAATACAAGAAAAATATATGGGATATAAGATTAACGAACATTATTGTGTCATAAATTAAGTTATAGAAAAATATAGGATGAAGAATATTGGAGGAATAACGTTAAGTACTATAAGATTTGATAATTGAGTCTTTTAATAACTCTTTGAATTTAGAAATGCTGGAGGCTTTTTTAATTTCCTCGTCCAATGAGTTCCAAGCTTTAACACCAGCAAATCTAATATTAAATTTTCCGTAATTTGTTCTAATTTTGGGAAGAGAAAGTGACACTTTGGAGTCAAGTCTGGTATTATAATTATGTCTTTTGCTAACAGATTCAAAGAAATTATTGAATAACCTAGGTTGGTTACCTGCTTTGAAATTATAAACAAATATTGCATTGTGATAAAAGACAAGATCATGGAACTTAATTATGTTATGCTTAATGAAAAGAGGATTGGAGTGGTCCCTGTAGTCAGAGAATGTTAGTATACGCAGAGCTTTTTTTTGTAAGATGAAGATGGGGTTGATAGTGGAGTGATAGGTGTTGCCCCATACTAAAAGTCCATAGGTCAGAAAAGGGTAGATCAAGGTGTAATAAAGATTAATCAAGATACTAAGATTAGTGAAATGCCTAATTCTAGATAAAATACCAATGCTACGTTTTACTTTTTTGGCGACAAAATTAATGTGAGATTTTAATCCCATCCTTAAAAAATAAACTTTGGAGTTTCGTTTCATCAAATAAGTGAAATGAATATATAAGGGGCAGGTAACCGGTACAAATCTTATTTCAAAAAGTTTTTGTTAGAAATTATGCAATATTAGTTCCATTCCATAATCGACTTAGACATAAGATTTCCGTACAATAGAGAAAGAGAGAGAGACGCGGGATTCCGTATTGTTCTTTTTTTCTTTCACTAAACACAACGATCGTTGATCATCGTTGTGTTTATTGTCACAGTTCATCAAGCTCATTTTAGATAGGGCATCTTTCAAACAGGTTTAAAAAACAGCAACAACATGTCCTACTTTGTGCAAACGATTTATTAAGTGATTAATATTTTGTGCGACATCCTCGCAGTCTAACGATGTCCTTAAGTCTCTTAGGGAGACTTACAATAGTTTTTCAATCTGTTTGGAATCACACGCAAACAGAGTGTTAATAACGCGGACTTTAAAATCTTGAAAGGACTCTCTCGCTTATGAGTCATTAATTGCATTGTGTTGGATACAATAGTCGTCAAATACTCAAAGTATTTATTGAGTTTGAAACTTTAGAGTGTGGAAGATTTACACTTGGTTGATTGCTGAACTTGGGTGTTTGTTTTTAAAAGAATTATGGAAGGATTTTATCAATAATTTGCTCAACACAATGTGTATGTTTAAAAAACAAACATTTCTTTTCATTAGTCCTTTGAATTCATTGACGGTAGCGTGATATCCTCGAGATCCTAACTGGAACAACGTAGCCATTGCGTTTCTCAAAAGTAAAATTTTTAGGTCTTGCTTGCTTGTTTGCTTGGTTGAGTTTTGGAGTTAAAAATTCAAAATCCCCGCCCTCTATAAATTGGATTGGTAAACAAAAGACTTGTCCAAACGTGCCTAACAATAGTCTTATGACGTAAATTGGTCGTCATGGCAACCTCAAACAATACCTGCTCGTCATTTAATGGTAATATTTGATGAATAATTAATGTGCTCATCCTGCTGTACTCGAATCCTCCTCAGAAATTAGTAAATTTTCCTCAAAAATCCGAATCGGGCCATGCGGCCTATACTACTTAAGCAGATTGCCATTCTCTACTTTCACATCCACATAATGCCTTGCGTCTTTGGGGGGTAACCAATAAAAAAAACTGGCCCAAATTGAAAGGTTTCTTAATTGAGTTCATACTATACCTGCTTTTATCTGTACAATACTGATTATCAGTTTATTCTAAGTTAGTTTTGCGTGTACAGATCATCAAGAGTTTTGGCTCTTACAGAAAATGTATTGAGTTACGAAAAAATGTTTAAAATTTACCATAAACGTCTTAAAAGTTCGACTTAAATGAGTGTATAAATTCTTCTGCTGCTTCTCGCAAATAGGACAGGACCCGGTCATCGTGCGTCTTTTGAAGAATGAGGCGAATTCCTATAGGGAGCACTATTTATGCGAATCCAGTTGGCAAGCGCAGGAATTCTAGTCTTCATAAGATTTTAATGTAGATATAAGATTCTAGTATAGATAGTAGATCTAGTGTAGATTCTAGTGTAGAATCCACAGCCACTCACGAACAAGTCCATGTACTCTCTGAGGTCTGCCATAATCTATTGAAAGGAGGCATTCCACTTTCTTACTCTCAAAAAGAAGCACTAAGACCTCATGCTAAGGACATCAGAGCGTTAGCTGACTCAGCAGTACCGTTCAAAACAAAGAAAACAATTTTGGCTCAAAAGGGCGGCGAATTTGTGGAAGATATTACATCACCATTGATGTCGGGTTTGAGTCTTTTCCTGGTATAAATAGCCCTTCGCAAGAAAATATCGTTGATAACGAAGATGGTGATGATGATGACGAGGATGATGATGAGAAGGAGGAGGAGGAGGATGCAGAGGAAAAACAAGGCAAGGACGACGAAACGAATCATGATGAACAGGAGCAAAACAAGTGTCACGTTTGTCAAGAACCCCGGCAGTTTTCAAAGATCTTCATAGACCAAATTCAAAACTCGCACCGATGTGAGGCTTAAGTTGTGAACAAAGGAATCTGGCGTGATTCGTGACTTTTGAATCACGCCAGATTGCTTTGAGTCACGCCAGACCCCTTTGTTCACAATTTAAGCCTCACATCGGTGCGAGTTTTGAATTAATAATAACAATAATATTTCTTTCTTTCGACAGTAAACCAATGTCACATTAGTGATTTACAATAGGGAACTGCATAAAGAAATACACAAGTAAAATCAAAAAACGATATGTAAAAGACAATAAAGAAAAAATATATAATTAATTAATTAATAATGGATAAATAAATAAAAAGTAAACAAATTAGAATACAGGTAAAGTTAAACAAAGTTCGTTGTCCAACTTGTCATTGGCACGAAGGTCACTACTGAAGGAACATGAACGAGGTTGTCCGGTGCGACATTTGTACGAGCACGTTCCCTGCTAGTTTACAGAACACAGAGAAACTGTTTTACTGCTGTAATGACTGCGATTCGATTCGCCGGATGTCATTAAAATCAAAGAAATTGAAACTCATCGTACCACAACAAGAGAGCAAAGAAATAGAAGAACAGGCAACCCACGAGACCAACTCCTTTCCTTTTTTAGCCAACTGGGAACATTAATAAATTGCACTGTCGAAATATGCAAAATAAAGAAACTTGAGTGAAAAACACTTGTGATCAATATTTACTGCATTCAGCGAACCTCGGCAATATGTTACAACACATAATATGATGAACAATAAAGCAAGTTTAACAAATCACGTCTGTCGATAATCATTGTCTGCATGATCTTCTACCCGACCAGAGAAACCGCAGACTGCAGAATCGAGGTCGACATGATTTAGGATTTTGGGCGAGTTAGAAAATTTCGAGTATAACTAAAATATTGTCAAACATTTCTCACAAATACGAGATCGAAATAAATATAATATATTTAAATTTGTCATGATGTATGACGTTCATTCATTATTTGCATATAGCAGCGACAGTAGCACTGAGGCGAATCCGGCCGGTAATCACTTGTTGTAATAATTTGTAATTATTGCAACTTTGTTTAACTTTACCTGTATTCTAATTTGTTAGCATATTTTTCTTTTTTTTTTTTTTTTTGTTTTGTTAGTTTTTCTTCTTTTTTTTGTGTGTGTGTGTTTGTACTACACATCCAAATGTGTAAATCTTTTATTAAGGTGGCTGCCTACTTTTGAACGTTCGATTTGAGCCCACGATGTGCGCGCGCTCAAAAACCGCTGAAAAATCTACAAGATTTTATTGAAGAACCATACGCGTTTTGAGCTTCAACAGGGCAAAACCCTCAAATTTTGCACGGGACTCTATATTTTTTTATAGCTCATTCGAAAAAACTCCTAAAAATCTAGGTTATATCAACATTTTAGGAAAAGTTTAAATCAGGAACACGTGAAAAAATAGATTTTTGTAGGGATTTTTGTTCGACTTTATGAGATTTTTTAAGATCACCGAAACTAAAAAATATGACAAATCAAGGTTTCTCTCTTTCTTTTTGTCGAAAATTTCCTGGTATTATTGTAGAAGGATTGAATAGCCTTCGTTCGTGCAATCATATAGTCTGCAAATAACTATTATCTTATGAATCTTAATTTTTTTCTTATCACTTCCGGTGGCGCAATTTTTACTCCAAAAGCTCGTGCGTAGGCTTCCATTAAATGCTGATTATTTCAAAAACAAGCTCGGGACACCCTATTTTTCTTTCCAGATTTGGAATCAGCATTAAATTTCAATTCGGAAAATCGAAGTTTTAAAAAAAGCTTAAATCAATTTCCAAAAGTAGGCAGTCACCTTAAGGAGGCTCTGGGTAGTTTTGGCCTGGCACATCTAGCCGCATTGAAACGACTACAACTTCGTCTTGAATAACTCGATCTGCAAGCGCTTTTCACACAATGTCAGGAAAGGATTGAAGGTTTCAAAAATGATAAATTAGATCAAAGTGGCCATTTCATTATGACGTAATGATGACATCATAGAAATCGTTTACCGCTTATTTTCTCGAAAACTAGACCTAAACTTTTAAAGCGACTTACACCAGTCGATAGTATTCATCAAGGCACCCAACATATTGCAATATGAAAAAAATGTATGAGAGCGTTTTCCAAATATTACGCGATGAATATTTTCATGGACTTTTACTATTATTTCCAGCGTGTCAACTTTATACCCTCAAAATCGGGACTTTAATTTAGTGGATTCAATATTTTTAGTAGCTAGAATATAGGTACGGATATAGACACTGTCCTTATTGAGTATGAATCAAATTGTGACTTTTTTTCTAACGTTATGGATTTTTTGATATGAAGCTAAATGACCCCATTTGTTGCCAAAAGCGATAGAAAATATCGAAGAAAGCATCATTCAAAAAATCGTCGAACGATTTTTTTCTAAATGAAGTCACTAAAAGATGTATCTTTTACAAATATTCTCCTTTAATTTCATATGCATTGAAGGGTTTTAAGGCAGTCAAATAAAAATAAGTACGCTCACAACTATTTTCGCTATCACGGCTGCTTGTTGATTATTCACGCTTGACTTCCGTGTTATTCCTTGTCGTGTGCTGTTAGTTGTGAGCGTACTTATTTTTATTTGACTGCCTTAAAACCCTTCAATGCATATGAAATTAAAGGAGAATATTTGTAAAAGATACGGCTCCGGATCCAAGTGGCGCAGAACGCCCCCTCTCCCTACGGGCCCGGGGTAGCCCGGCGGGGCCCGTGGCGTAGAACCCCCATTTCATATCTACTGGTGTTGTAAGTGTTAGCCTGAATAGCGCGTAAGAGAGGGGGTAGGGGCTTCTATGGGTAAGGGGGTAGTGGACCCCCTTTCCCTCTTCCCCATTCACCATTGCTGTTTAGAAAGATTACTTTGAAAACAGATTCGACTGCCGTTTTATAAGGTTTGATGTGTTCCGGTTTTGTAGACACTTTATGTGCTTAATGTTTCAACATGTTTTGACAGGTAGAATGTCAACTCGAACTCTCGGTGCCCTGGTGCCCATTTATAGACAGCAGTGTTACAGTATTTTTTCCATTTCTTTCATTATATTTCTTTCATTTCTCAAAAGGCGAAGTACAATGGTGATTCCAAAAAAAATCTTTTCCCGAGTCAAGAAATAAAAGGTTTCGATGACATGAACTATATTGCTTTTGGTTTGTTTACATTTTTGCTGCCAAAAAGTTCCAGTTTGATCTACTTCGGTACTTCAAACAAACACAGTCGAGCCATTTGATTAATGTCGATTCACTCTAGTGAAGGTCAGGTTAGGAATATCCAAGATTGATGTCATCACAGGCGGCGTGGCGTGGCGGCGTGCCTAGACACCTTCACAGGCTGTTCACGTGACTCCTTTGAATATCACATTCCAGTTCCAAGAAATCTGACTCACTGCATTCCTTTTCCGCGTCCCAGCGAAAATGGCTGCACTCAAATTGCTCAAAGACTATACAGACAAATTCGAAAGAGAACTCACTTGTTCCATTTGTAAAGAAATATTTACACATCCCAAGACTCTGTTATGTCTTCACAGTTTTTGTACACACTGCATCTTTCACTGGTACAAGACAAGCTGGAATCGAAGAGACCATCAAATGGAATGTCCGATTTGCAAGACGACGATGGTTGTGCCAGACGGCGATCCCAAGAAGCTTCCATCTTCATTTTACTTTGACTCTCTATTACCTTTGCTGCAAGCCATGAAAACTAGAGCAAACCAACCAGGGTTATCGGATGGTGTTTGCGGTGAACAACCGCAAGTCTTGGATTCATTGTGTGCGCAGTGCAATGGCTTGATATGCGAGAGAATTCAAAGAGAGATAGCCATGGCAGAGAGGGACGTTGATAATGTGGTTGAAATGATTTGTAAGATGGCCAAAGAACACGGAATAGCGAAGAAGGAGGAACTGAAGCAGACGCTCCAGGAACTAACAACAGCAAATCATGAAGAACAAACGGGAATTGAAACAAGATTAAAAGATCCAGATGAATTGGTGCAACATTGCCGAGCACTGTTGGAGAGAGATGTAGCATACGAGGAAATAGAAAGTAAGCAAATGATTAAAGAAAGAAGTCATATGTCATCAGAAGCTGCTTCGATCTTGTGCAGTCAGCCAATCAAGCGTAACGTGACAATACGTTGCTCCGTGATAGAGCAAGTCATGCAATCACTGCTAGAGATCGGCAGGATTGTGAAGAATTTGACGGACCCTGCTCGATCAACAATTGAATTATTGAAAACCCCTCGTGGTTTTATAAACGAGTGCAAGATAATCACCAGGAATACAGAGGGAGAAGTGTGTCCCACAAGAATCGAGTCTATTGATGTTAGAATCAAAGATGTGGAGGGCAATGAGGTGGAAAAGAAAGTGTCTGAAGAGCAAACTGGAAAATGCCGTGTGAGTTTTAAGCCACAAAAAAGTGGACGGCACGAAATTCAGGTGAATATTGGAGGAGAAAGGATCAAGAACTCGCCTCAGAATGTAGAGATACTCGATGTGAAAGAGTTGTTTAAACCTGTGAAAACATTTGGAGAAAAGGGAAGTGGTAGAGGACAGTTGTGCAAACCATATTCGATAGCAGTCAGTGACAATGGAGAGATAGCCATTGCTGATGGTTATAATCACCGTATTCAAATATTCAATCTTGATGGAAGCTATTTACACGTAAGAGAGTTTGGCAGGAAAGGAACAGGAGAAGGTCAACTATTTTATCCATTTGGAGTTGCGTTTAATGAAGACAGAATAATTGTCAATGATGGTACACATGGTAAAGGCAGGATACAAGAGTTTGATTTGAACGGTACTTATGTAGGAACGATCTACAGACATGACCTGTGGTTTGCACCGCATGAAATGTGTGTTAACGATAATAAAAACATCGCAGTGTGCTGTTGGGGAAAACAAGAACTGGGTATCAAACCAAGTATCAAGGTGTTCAGTAAACAAGGAGATTTAGTTCATGAGTTTGATATGCCTGATAATAATGAACGGCCTTGGTACATCACCTATGGTAACGGGAAATACTTTGTATCTTATTGGAACATAAACTATGTTCGTGTTTTTGATGTGAATGGAGTTTTCTTGTACAAGTTTGGAGAAGAGGAAGAAAGAGACGGTCAGTTTAATGGTGTATGTGGACTGGCTGTTTATGGTCCAGACATGATTCTTGTCTGTGATGGTTATAATCACCGTGTTCAACTGTTCACACAAGAAGGTCAGTTTATAAGGTCATTTGGTAGTCGTGGTTCAGGTGTTGGTCAGATGAATGGTCCTCTTGATGTAGTAGTTACAGCTGATGGTCGAGTGTTTGTGGTGGAATGGGGGGGTAATAGAGTTTCTGGTTGGTGTTAGATATCAACCTAGTAGTTAGGGTTAGGTTTAGGATTAGGTTTAGGTTTAGGTTTAGGTTTAGGTTTAGGTTTAGGTTTAGGTTTAGGTTTAGGTTTAGGTTTAGGTTTAGGTTTAGGTTTAGGTTTAGGTTTAGGTTTAGGTTTAGGTTTAGGTTTAGGTTTAGGTTTAGGTTTAGGTTTAGGTTTAGTTTAGGTTAGGTTTAGGTTAGGTTTAGGTTAGGTTTAGGTTAGGTTTAGGTTAGGTTTAGGTTTAGGTTTAGGTTTAGGTTTAGGTTAGGTTTAGGTTAGGTTTAGGTTAGGTTTAGGTTTAGGTTTAGGTTTAGGTTTAGGTTTAGGTTTAGGTTTAGGTTTAGGTTTAGGTTTAGGTTTAGGTTTAGGTTTAGGGTTAGGGTTTCGATTCTTGGTGTCCTCATTTGATTTTTGAGTCTACGGTGCCCTCATAAGGGCATCGAGATTTTATGCTATCGCCTCCGTTGCTTACTACTTCATGTACGGCCTCATGAAGTTTCACTATTATATATAATAGGGCGATGTTTATTGTAGTGTGCCACTTCATGAGGTCTTACATGAAGTAGTAACTCCTGTGAGTGAGTGAGTGAGTGAGTAAGACTTCCCAGCATTCATAGCGATCACAACAACCATCTTTCGCTACTGACTTTCAGTCACAAATATCGCGTTTTTGGTGAGTATTTTAGTTTATTGTTTTACTCACTTTCTTTTAGTAAATATCAGCTTTCAATGGCGTTTTCATTCCAAGAAATGCCTTGTTGTGGCAGAATATTTGTAAAATATTAACAAAACTAAATTGTACTATTTGGTGAATATTATTTTGGTTTCTTTTGTCGCACAAAAACTGAATTATACTATTAAGTAAATCGTCTTTTACTACATTTAATATTTGCACTCTTCTCGTTTAAATTGCCGTTTGTAGATTCTTCAGACATGCAGATGTCTTAGCTTGGCTCTAATCTATTCGCATTTTGTGTGTGGTTTGTATTTGTAACGATACAAATGACTTGAAATTTTGTTAGAATCAACTGAAGTTCTCAGTCTATGGGCCGAAAAAAACTATAAAATGTATGTTGAAGAAATCTCAGTTTTGGTAAAATAAAACGTTGTGTTATTAAACCTAAACTTAATAATGTTGTACATCATATTTTGTTGTATTTTTTTAAAATGTCCAAATTTCTAAATGTTCCCATTTTCTAATTTGTATTGACTGGATATATATTTTATTTCGGAGTTCTTTCCATAAACCCGTGAAACACTCTTAAAAAATATACTCTTTATTAGTAAGTCTATTTTCCTATTTTGTCTTCTCCTTCCTATTACGTTTTTTCGCACGGTTTTTTTGTAGCGGAGCCCCATACTTAAGAAAAAATGGTAAACCATCGAGTTGATTTTTCATGGCTTGGCTGACGTCACTTCCGTCCGTCCGTCCGTCCGTCCGTCCATCCGTGTACGCAAGAATCCCAATTGGCTGGTTAGATTCTTTTTTTTTTTTTGGCGGGAATGTCGACGCGTTGCAACATCCGGGTACACATAAAGGTAAATTCGGCTATTAAACTTTTTTATATAATAGATTTTCACGAAAGCGCGCTCTGGTTGGCTGAAAAGCTATGTTTTATAAGAGTATAGAAACATAGATATGACGTCAAAACCATGTTTTCTATACAAAATTAAACATAGAAAATGCGTCACAGGAATTCGGCTTTTCAATTTCAAGCATTTTCACATTTTGAATTTGAGACATTTATTTATTTTTATCAAGAATTATGTCTTTCCTCTAAAAAAGGAAAATATGTCGTTTTGAAGCACATTTGATTGGTACTACATTTCGACGAGTAAAGCTTTCTTTCGTTTGTGCTGCGACTATTATGCACTTGTTATCGGCTTCCACGAGGGGGGGGGGGGGGGGGGGGGACCCCGGGCAAATGCGGGGACTTTGCTTTGAGACTAGAGGAAAGCTATCTGTATTTCCCCAGATATGGGGCAAGGTTCTTAGAAAATACCCCTATATTCCACCAGCCCCTGTGGCAAAATTGTTATGGAGTTGAAATAACAGATCACAAAAGTAACACAAAACAGTAGAGTGCACACACTAAATCCATAAAACAAACTGGAGACAAGATCTTAGTAACATGTATAGCAAATAGAGCATTTGATAATATCTTAACTTTCTACGAAATCTTACTGAAATACTAAATCAGCATCTATCTCAAGCTTTCACTTGCTGCTACAGTTGACGTGTCGCTACAGTTACAGTAACTTGACCTTCAGTATCCGCCATTTTGTGCATGACTAGTTTTCAGTTTACGAGCGGCGTAGGTTAACACAGCAACCCCAATGCCATTAAATCGAAGTCAAAATAAAACTCAAACAAAAAACGATGTTTATACCTCCGTTTGCTTTTTTAGACCTTTAGAGTCCAATACTTTATTGAAAACAGCTCTTTACAAAGAACTCTAATGCTTCCAGGGGGTTTCAGAACATTTTATCTATCTACCACTATTCCCCCAGGTAGTGGGGCACGGATTTAAGGCTAAGTCCCCACTTTCCCCCATATTTTCCCCGAGTCTAGCCCGGGTTCCCCCCCTCGCGGAAGACGATGACAAGTGCATTACAATGACCTTATTTCGCTAAACTAGAAGTTTTTTGCTTGACCGTGATGGTGTTAGAGAAGTCAAAAATAATTTAATTTTTTTTTCATAGTCTAACAAGAATGAACAAATCTATAGTAAGAAACTTAAGCTTACTTTACAAACTACCATCGTCAATTTTACGCTAATTTACGGTAATTTTTTTACCGTAATTTGTTTTCCAATAGCCCGAGACTAAATATTACAAAATACTACCTACACTACTATAGTCAACTAAAAAAAAAAACAAGTCAACTAAACAAACAAGTTTTCCAAGTACTGCACTGCTAGTTTTCTTCCAATTTTGAAGATCAAAATCGGCTCCTCGTCTCTCGGCTCCTTGGCATTCAAAGTGTTCAGAAGCTGGTTTTCTTGAGTGTTTGTACAGGTTAAATGTCCATTTAACAATCTCAACTTCGAAAACGTTTTTCAAACTCTTCAGTATTTGAATTTTCATTTCTTCTAGCAGTTAAATGCTTGTTTTCTTTGGCTTTTTTGCTAAAATTTACAAATGCGATAATTTGTATACCAGCCTGTTCAGATCTGTCATTACCTGTCAAAACTGGACCAATCAGATAGTCATAGGTCGCGTTTTTAGCCACTCATCTCATAGATCAAATTTGTTTACGTGAGATGACGACAGACGCGCGCTCCTTTTGTAAACAAATCTCTTTTTTGGAAATTTCCTACGCTATTTTTTATAAAGCGAATAGATCAGGCTTAGCTCTGTTCTGTTCTCTGATAAAACACTCCTGAACTGTAGAACACTCAAAAAGTTATAGAAATAAAATCGCCTACGGCTCGTGATTTCTATAACATTTTCGTGTCCTACAGCTCCAGTCGTGTTTTATCAGAGAACAGAACATAGCTAAGCCTGATCTATTTGTTAAGTAAAAAACGTTTTTACACCTGTTATTACGTATAGAAATACCGAAAGATAACAACACAATTTTTTATTCAAGCTTATATTTATATTTATATTTACTCTATTTACGATGGAACCCCTTTCCGAAATCGATATGTCGAAAGAAAGCTCAGAGGAGAATGAAGCCAAAAGAAAGGCCAGAAGTAAAAGAGTTTTTTCGGAAGAGGAAAAACTCTGGAGGCGTGAAAAAGAAAGGCAAAGACGAAGGAATCTCACCAAAGAAAAGCGGCAAGCAGAGAGACAGAGAAAACGCAAATCCAGGCGGGACTTCGATTATGAACAAGGAGAACATGATCGTGAAAGAAAAAGGATTATAACATAGGCAAGATATAACGCGTGCTCTGATTGGCTAATTTGCTATGTGAAAAAAATGGATATCCCATAGAGATATCCCATAGAAAATGTTTTTACGGTGAAGCTGCTAAAAATTCACCGTTGGTTCGCTAGCTGTAGCAAATAGCAAAGTGTTTCGTGACTTAAAACTAGGAATATGGCTTCTTTCCCATCTAACAAAGATTATGAGCTTCCTAATTTTGATTTTGAGTTTGAGCAAAACATTGAACCCCCAGTTAATAAACAACAATGGACCATTCCTTAAATATGAGGCAAAACTTGACGGATGAACAAAGAGAAAATGAACGTGAAAGACAAAGGAGTTTGAGGCAAAACTTCACGGATGAACAAAGAGAAAATGAGCGTGAAAGACAAAGGAATTTGAAGCAAAACTACTAGCTAAGGCGACTCTCAGATACACAGAAAAAATCGCTTAAGGGTAAGTCATAGACCAAAGACAATTAAAAAACTTTCATGTATTCAAAGATGGATTAAGAAGTGTTCTCCAAGAATTCAGGTCTGTGTTGTTTAGCAAACAATCGTATATATATATATTTTTTTAAAGCATTTTTTCTCGACGAATCGACAAATCAAAGACTTTCCCTCAAAACTTTTAATATTTCTGTAGATAAGCTTAATTTATTTTAATGCTGGAGGAAATATTACAACAAATATTCGTCCTTTGTTTAGCTTTGTAAATCATTAACAATTCGGTTGTTTTTAACCAACTATCATATGTTTTTCTTTCAAGAAAAATTCAGCTTTGTTTACCTCCTATCGCGGGTCCCATCGGCAAAACAAAGCTGAAGACTTTCATTCAATGATTTTATATCTTTCTACAGATAATTTATTTATATATTGAATGAAATGTAAAATTACATCAAATATTCAACTGTTTATTAAGTTGTTCGGAGCTAGCCATGATTATACAAATGAGCTTAAATTTGTGTTGTTGAGAGATGATATTGTATAAAGACCTTGTCTTTCACTTTATAACCAAGCTAAAAAATGTTCAAAAACATTTACAGATGCCAATTTACTGACAAAGAAATTAGTCATTTTGTATTTTGCATTATTTTCTATTTTGTCTCGGTTGTTCGTGTCAAGTTTAATACTGAATGTAAACTTTGCTTTTCGAAAACTTTTGTCGTTCGTGATTTTCGTATCTTTCTCACACATGAAAAAAGACATGAAAACTGGTAAAATCGAATCTCAAAATTTAATAAGCTTAGTTTTCAAGCTTCTCGAAAAGTAGTTAATTCTCATATGAAAGGAATAAAATTATTTCAATGAAGTAATTAAGAAAACTTTTTCCTTTTAACTGATGACACATTTGGTTTTAAATGTTCAGGGCCTTCATTTCTCAAGTTTAGTTAGTTGATGATCTCCAGACAATTTTCTCTCTGATGCTACCAAAGCATTTGTTTTTTTATATTTTATTTTCATTGCGGTAAAAATACATTTAATATAAAAACATCAAAATCCTTATGGTTTTTCAAACATCGTTATGTGAAAGACGCAAGTAAGCTTTAGTTTTTTCTCACCTTAACCAGTTTTCAAGTCTGTTTTATAGTCCTGATTTGTCCTAAAACAATCGGGAATCTCCAAAATTTCGATTTCAATGAAAGACATCCAAGGTAAATTTCACTAAACCTGATATTTTGTTGGAATGTCTGTAGTTATCTTTCGTTTTTTTAAAAGTAAACTTAAACACGGATTCAAAGCTTAAAGTGCTTATAAGCCTTTACACAATATTTTCAGAATTGATTCTTTAAATAGTGAATAGTTGATTGTGAAAATAATTCGTCATTTGAATGTTGGGTCTTTGAGATACGAAGGTTTATATTTTTCCAATATGTTAATGACTATGACGTAACATAAGGGATTTGAGTTATTTTGTGTTTATATTGAACGCTAGACATTTTTTGAAAATAAATTTGTAAGAACCTTTACGTGAGTCAAGAGGAAAGGGTGATGCTTTTAAAATACTGTATTCCAGAACGAGTGCAGTGTTGTATATTAAATGATCCCTTATGTTACGTCATAGTCATTAACAAATTGGGAATATGAACCTTCGTATCTTAAAGACCCGACATTCAAATCACGAAATATCTTCACAATCAACTATCCACTATCTAAAGAATCAATTCTGAAAATATTGTGCAAAGGCTTATAAGCACTTTAAATTATAACATAGGCAAGATATAACGCGTGCTCTGATTGGCTAATTTGCTATGTGAAAAAAGTGGATATCCCATAGAGATATCCCATAGAAAATTTTTTTACGGTGAAGCGGCGAAAAATTCACCGTTGGTTCGCTAGCTGTAGCAAATAGCAAAGTGTTTCGTGACTTAAAACTAGAAATATGGCTTTTTTTCTATCTAACAAAGATTATGAGCTTCCTAATTTTGATTTTGAGTTTGAGCAAAACATTGAACCCCCACTTAATAAACAACAAAAACCAGAAACAAATTCACAAAGATTTGCTAACTTCACTACGAAAACGAGTTGCAAGATATCCTCGCTGATAAGCAGTCTGCCAAGACCAAAAAAACGACAAACTATTGTGTTTCCACGTTTGAAGGTAAGAAAAATTAATTAATAGCTAGCTTTTATGGGATAAAATGGCATGACCTTTTGACTTAGTTAAAAATATAGAAACTAGTTTTCATGAAAAATATTTTTCGCGAAAATGTCAACACAGACAATAAAATCTAACGTGGCTTTCGTAAGTTGTGTTGTAGACAGCTATCACTCTCGACGAGGAAAATTATAAAATATTAAACAACAATCTTATCGTAATTCTGCTTTACTTTTATTGCTAGCAAACTGTTTACATATTTTTAAAGCAGTGAATCGATCTATCGGCAAAAATCTCCTACTAATTCACTAAGTAATGAAATAAAACATCAGTTTTCAACCGGTTTTGCACAACAGCTTGTTGAGTGCGGTTCGCACTGCAACTAAGAAAAACAAAAAATAATTGCTAGATAATAGGTAAGAAATACAAATTAATTGTTCTTAACCTTTTTCAAACCTTTATTCTTTTAGCATGGTGCAAAGAGAAGCACATTCAGGCACCTCTTGAGAAGATGACGCTTGGTCAACTGGATGCAAATCTCCGCAGGTTTTATCCCGAAGCACGAAAGACAACCGGCGAGATGTACAGCAAGAAAACACTCCGGGCTTTCGACATGCCATTGAGAGATATATGAATCAGCCTCCTTTAAACCGTGGTTTGAAGCTCTCAACTGACCCAAGGTTTAACCGTTCAAATGAGATGCTTGATGCCCAGCTAGTTCAAATGAAGCGAAAAGACACGGAGAATACACAACACAAACCAGTCATAGAAAACCAAGATCTACTGAAGTTGAAAACTTCCAAGGCTCTCTCCCTTAATGATCCATGGAGTCTGTTAAGGAATGTCTGGTTCAAGCTTGAAGTTTGAAGTTGATGCAAGCGGGCGACCCTATGCTACAATGGCGCACGACGAAGCCACCAAGAACCACCCGGGCGGCATAAATGATATAAACTCCTCAGAGAAAAAAGCTCGAATGTATGAAACTGACTACCCAAACGACGGCTATAAAGCTCTGCGCTTATATTTGTCAAAGACCAATCCAAATTGCGAATCCCTCTTCCAGTATCCGAAGAGAAATTGGTCCCCAACAGACGACATGTGGTATGAAAACAGGCCCGTTGGCGTCAATAAGCTGAACGGAATAATGAAAGAGATCAGTAAAGAGGCCAAATTATCCCGCCTATACACTAACCATTCAGTCCGAGCCACATCAATCACAGTGATGTCAAATGCAGGCATTCCTAATCGCCATATAATGGCCATATCTGGGCATCGAAACGAGCAGAGTTTGGCACACTACAATACGAGGCCTTCGACCGAACAACTGCACCACTGTTCTGAAACTCTGTGCTGTCCCAAAGTCTCACTTCCTCAAGCCAAGCGATTGTCCCGGCTACTGTTCATCTAAACACAGCTGTTAAAAACAACAATGTGGTCGTAGAAGTTGCAAGACAATGTCCGACGAGCCAGTTTAGCTCCATCTTTAGCAACTGCACAGTTCAAAACGTTCAACTGGTCATTCACGAGAAGTGATCACTAGCTGATCTATCCCAACGGGTGTAGACCATGAACATAACCTCTGTGATTCATCTTCTTTTAGACTCTCATTTCTCCGCGAAGGCTTTTATTGACGTTTTTCATTATCGCGGTATTTTTCTTTTAGAAGAGGCGCTGTAAAACATACTTTGAACTTTCTTGATAGCCAACGGTAAATGTAAATTTCCTTAGTGTGCGCGCGCACATTTAAGAGAGTTTTGACATGTGATTATACGAATAAAACATTTTTCAGAGAATTAAAGTCGTTATCTATGTTATAAAAGCAATGGTCCATAATGCATATGAGCGTGCATATATCCAGTTCTGGAAGCACTCTAGCAGCTAGAGATGCTCTCGGCTACGCCTCGAGCATCTCTTACGCTGCTCTCGTGCTTCCAGAACTGGACATACGCACGCTCATTATGGACCATTCCTTAAAATGTCGGCCATGGAAAACTTTGTCGAAGAATCTTCAAAGAACAAAAATAGCCCGTTGGGTGGCTGGTGGTGAGTTGTGTTCAAAATTCCTAAGTGGGATTGTATAATCGCGCAAAAAAAAAAACAATGTAGTGCATTTTGATTCGATTTCAATGCATGGTTTTTATTATGGGATACGTTATCTTCATCTCGAATAAAAATAATTGAAGATTTTTTTCCCGATCTTATTTTTACCTTTTCAGATTCATTCAAATTGGGCTCGTATCAGGAGCTCCGCTTTTAGGCAGTGCCTAAATATATATTAAATAACTCTACTTCAAAGACCATCTAATAATAATGATAATGAAAACATATACCTCATGCACCGAAGACTCACGTACCTACAGGGTATATAGTCCCACTGCCGTACGAATAGCCGAACACAAGTCGGCGTACGGCTACCTTACGAATAGCCACTGCAAAATTGATTTTATCTTCATCATTGATGAGTAACTTGAAATTTGTATTTCTTAGGTTTGTACTTTTTCCTTGATTGTTTTTCCAAATAAATATAGAGAAATTTGTTTCTTTTATCATTTTCATCTTAAAAATGAAAAATCACATAATGCTGTATCGGCTAATTCTTTACACGTAGTGTTTTGAATATTATTTGTAGTAAAAATCTTTCCAAACAAAATTAAACATTAATATTTTTCTTTTATCATTTTGATAGAGTGACCACAGTTAATCCGTGAAACACTAATTACTTAATAGTACAAAATAGTGTTAGTTAAACAATAGAAAACAATGGAATTAATATTTGCATGAAATTGTGCTATTTAGTATTACTAAAGTTTCACGGATTTACTGTGGTCACTCTAAGTTATTTTTTTAGATGGAAGTTTGAATATCATTTATAGCAAGCACGTATTACGAATAAATATTTAATATTATTTTTTTTCTTTTCTTTATATTATGATGAGTTAAAATTCTATAAATAAAATGTTTTCAGTCAGTTGTGTATCAGCTAATTCTCTCTACATTTATTATAACTTTTAATGTCATTTGTAGCAAGACTCAATACTAAAATAAACCAGATAGCATTTTGATGGATATCTATTAAAGACCTAGTTTATATTGTACTAGAGTGCAAACAATATAACCGTGAAACTTTAGCAATGCTAAATAGTACAATTTCTTGCAAATTCCACTGTTTTCTATTGTTTAAGGTGACTGCCTACTTTTGGAAAATGATTTAAACTTTTTTTAAAACTTCGATTTTCCGAATTGAAATTTAATGCTGATTCCAAATCTGGAAAGAAAAATTGGAGCTCGAGCTTGTTTTCGAGATAATTAGCATTTATATGGAAGCCTCCGCGCGAGCTTTTGGAGCAAAACTTGCGCCACCGGAAGTGATAAGAAAAAAATTAAGATTCATAAGATAATAGTTATTTGCAAACTATATAATTGCTCGAATGACGGCAATCATTCCACAATAATACATGGATATTTTCGACAAAAAGGCAAGGAGATATACATTGATTTGTCATATTTTGTAGTTTCGGTGCTCTTAAAAAATCTCATAAAGTTAAACAAAAAATACCTACAAAAATCTATTTTTTTCATGTGTAGATATAGATATAATGTAGATATAACCTAGATTTTTAGGAGAGTTTTCGAATGAGCTATTAAAAAATAGAGAGTCCCGTGCAAAATTTGAGGGTTTTGCCCTGTTGAAGCTCAAAACGCGTATGGTTCTTCAATAAAATCTTGTAGATTTTTCAGCGGTTTTTGAGCGCGCGAACATCGTGGGCTCAAATCGAACGTTCAAAAGTAGGCAGTCACCTTAATTATTAGCACTATTTTGTACCATTTAGCAATTAGTGTTTCACGGATTAATTGTTTGCACTCTATTATGTTCAATGAGATACTGTGATATTAGTGTTAGTGCTAATATTGTGATATTATTGTTAGCTATAGCTGCTCAGCTTTGCCTAGCCTGCATAGCGTCACAGGCCCTTTTTAAGTGCCGCTATGCAGGCTAAGCTTTGAATTGATATTTAATATTGTAGAATTGATGAAGTAATGCCAATCTTGTTGGTAAATATTCATTAGCAAAGGGAAAATAAATTGGTTTGTAAATAACCCATATTGAGTTTAATGATTAAAAATATTATCAGTTGATGTAAAGTGTGATATGTGTTTTATTATTATGAAAGGAAATGAGTAATTTGACGAGGACATCCACAGGCAGCCCAAACAAGGTTCGTGTGTATGGTTTATAAGGGAATGTATGGTAGTTATGATAAAGTTACGAAAATAAAATGTTTCACTCAACAATTTGCTTCAAAACTTGTTGCAGTCGTTGCCTTTACTTTGCTCAGTCTTCTGGCGAAAATTCAGCGCGATTTGAGGCCGTTTAGTGGTTTTTTTTTCAAAATCCGCTCTTCTCTACCTAAATAATGGGAAGGCTGGAGACTTAGCACCCGATATCGACTACATCACGCTAGAAAATTCAAAACAAATCTCTCTCTCTCCCCTTGAACCGCAAGTTGTCAGAACGCACATTGATGACAGACAACTAGATGGTTCAGTACTCAGCATTTATTCTTACAACTAGATGGGTTTGACTAATCAAAAAATAAAAATACGTTGCGACTGGGGAATGGATCACCTCGAACACATTTACCGTTTGCTAAAAAAATATCTTTTTAATATTTCTCTCCAGATCATTTTTACGTTTTTCCTCTTTATTTTCATTACCCTTTCAAAGTCAGTGAAAGAGATTTAGGCAAAAATAAATTGCATTGATAACAAAAAAACAAAAAACAAAAAAAAAATCGCAGTGTCAAAAGTTAATGTATTAGCCCAAATAGACAAAGTGTCAGTAATAAATGAATATGATATATTTACCTATAATTATTCTGACATTATATTTTATCGGCGTCAATAGAATCCAGATAATTATACTAGAAATATCAGAAGCAGATCTAGATAAAAATTATCTTAAAGAGTTCTAACTTATCAAAACTGACTAATTGCATACTAAACCATGATTATTGACTTTCGTTTCAAGCTGACTGAGATTACAATGCATAATCTTATCTTTTAACTAGCTCAAGAAACGCATATTGGCTGATTCTAATGGGAAAAAAGTACCACCATTCTTGATTGGTTAGTTTGTAAGTGATATTATCTTTATAAGCAGCAGGACATAAAACTCGGAAAGAGCAGGTGCTGAAAGTCATTATCAGTCTCGTTGATAGTTATCAATATATTATCCATATATAAAAAGTTTTAAAAATCAATTTCGTTCAGATAATATATAGTACTGTTTATGGTCATTATAATCCGCTTCAATGCTTTGCGGATTCTAGTATCTTAGCAACGATTATATTAGTAACACTAACCTTTATCAATGTCTCCCGACGACGACGACGACGACGACGACGACGACGACGACGACGACGACGACGACGACGACGACGACGACGACGACGACGACGAGTGCTAAAAATTAGTGTTTGTTTCACGGATTTAGTGTGAGCACTCTACTACTACTACACTATGCAGATATAGGATTTTAACATTCTGTCAATTTTATCTATACAAATCGCAAATTATTGAATATCCCTTTGTGTTCTCACAAGTTATCTTACAAGACCGTTTACTATACAGTCAATTCAAAAAATGTTGTCGTCGACCAAGTCAAGCTTACGCGACTGGACCGAAAGGAACTCTGGGTAGCAATCATTGAAGCCGAGTTGACTCCATAATTTTATCTGACTAGTTATGCCTGGTTTACAGCACGAACCTTCGTAGGCGAGCGGGAATTGTTGAAGGACACGTATTCTTAATGCCTTTATATTTTCCAAATTGTGAACTGAATCATAACTACTTTGTTTTTCTTTCTCTAAACCCGAAGACATGCATTTGATGGATTGTTTCTCGACATTATTATTATTACTAGCGAGAAAAATTAATTCAGAACGAATATTTAACCGCTTCAGTGATTTTTACCCATATTCCTTTCGGTTCAGTCGCGTAGGCTTGAGCCGGTCAACGACAACGTTTTTTGAATTGACTGTATGTACTATGTTTGTATGAGTGGTATAGCAACAAATCAGCAGCAAAAAAATAGCTAAATCATCCATCGCATCCATCTAACTATATATCTCATATTAAATATGACAAAATGCTTATTTAGAATGCCACTCTTGGCTAGCAGAGCTCCCATGAAGTAAATGTTGATAAAAATGTTTCCAAGAAAAAAATAATAGGATAATAGCGATTCTGTCATTTAATAATAAAGCACAATAAAAGTGGGTTATAATGGCGGAAATATGAAAAAAATGATAATCAATTTGAACAAACTAATAATAAAATCTTCAATCACGAGTTAGGATTATGTCATTTTTATAACATGGCGGCACCTTTAGAAGAGTTCCGCGATACCTAACCATTTATGATTTGTGCATTATTTAGGTAAGGGAAACAAAAAAAGTATGTATGTATGTATATAACTTTTAGACAGTCGTGTTAAAACAAAATAAGTGTGAGAAAAAGGGGGAGCAGAGAAGGAGAGAATATATGGTGAGGAGAATCTTATTGAAAAAATGCTTTACTTTAATTCTGAAGCATGATAAGTGTAGAGGAAATGAAATGATTTCTAAAGCCTATCACGTTAGTTGGTAGTTAAATGGTTGTACAATTAGCTTTCTTTGTATGACAGGGTTGTCTTGCCCTTCTTCCGTACTCTACAAATCAATTCTTGAATTCATTCTCTCAGTATGAGTTTTTTGACACCGTTGTTTGCATTCCCAATGTTTTTTAAAATGTGTATATATACAAGCATTCGTGGGAATATAAAAAGTGATTATTGTGTGTTGTGTCCCGCTGACTCTAGACAACAAACAACATAAATCTTCATTTTAAGTCATATTGAAAAGTTGATCACAACAAAACGCCTGTGTTTCATATTGTTTTTGATAAGAAATCACTAACTCGTTGAGAAAAGCAGGCGGTAAAGCATATCCGAAAAAAGCCTTTGAAGGTAAGCTACTGAGAACGAAGAGGTAGAAGGGTTAGAAGGGTTAGAAAAAAGCTAAAGAGCTGTATGTTGAGATAACTCAAATATAGTCGTGAGGTCTAAAAGTGCTATTTTTCTTCCTGTATCAGGTATCGAGCTTACAAATATCATATTTTAATATCAGTGAATATTTAGGCAAGCTCCCAGTGTCGTAATCCTGTTGCTTGTTAAGGTGCAGTCTTGTGAAATCGACTGTGTGTAAACATTGACAACTTTCAATAGAGAGTTTTAGATTGACTTTTTTTCTCTCCGCAAATGGCAAACGTGACCACGCTTTCATCGTTTTCCTGTGTTTTACTTTACTATTTACAAACCTTCTCACCAAGCGCAAATACTCTTTTGTTTTTCTACTACTTGGACTTTTTTGCGATTCTTTTTACAACGAAAACAGTGTATGAAGTGGGAAAAAATAAATTTAATATTTCCAAGTTCAATAATATAGTTAATTTTATTCATATTTTTATGAAATTAACTTTGTATCGCATGATGCAACTGTAATACCACATCAAATGCTCGGCTCTGTTGATCTATAAAATCTGTAGTAAATTCATCTTATCTGGCCTCACTTTGTAGGAACTATGCAAATGTGTTATCTTTTATGAAGTTATATTATCGATAACCCCAACCTATTGCAAAAAGAGATTGTCATCGCCAAAGGCGTTAGGCAATATATAGGCCATAGACGAAAAGCGATAGGAAATAGGTCATTTCAAGATCCAAGAATAGCTTGAATCATTTATTATGTACAGTTTATTGAAACTTACGTATGCAAATCTATAAAAATCCTATAGGGCGCAAAATTGTAGCCTATAGGATTCATGAGCTGTTTACAATTTCCATCAAATTGAAATATATATGTACATGTATAAAATGAATCTCTGATCAGTAATTTTTAAAATAACTATTTTTGTTATATTTAGTATAACTATTATTATTTCCCTTATCATTGTTATTATATTTATTATCATGAGGATTATTATATTTATTATTATTGAAATTTTTTAAAAGAAGAAGAATAAAGAGATATTATTATTATTATATTATTATCATTATCATTATTATTCTATGTTATCTATTATTATTTTATCATTATCATTATCAGTGACAATGACAATGACAATGACACTAACAAATCATCTTTTTTCTAATATTTTCTAATTTTTCTAATATTAAATCATAAAAAATGATTATGAGCTATAATTTTATTGTAAGATAATTAGTTATAATCATAAATAATTGAAAACAATAGATGTAGAACTCTAGTCTTAAGCCGTATGCTTTTCTTTTAGTATTTTTACTTACTTTATTTACGCAAAAGGCCATAGATTATTACACAATTCTACATATTTAACAAATAAAACAGCTTGTTCCATGCTCCGTTCAGTAATAAAGCACGCAGGGAGCTACGTAAGCATGACAGAAGTGTAAGGAAGAAGCACGAGCCGTGGGCGTTTCCTAAGTGTCCTGAAGGGAGCACGGAAAAGCTGCTTTATTCCTTATATAATATAGTCGGTAATTTCATTTCGGTTATGAATTTCTTTACTCAAAAAGTAAGATTAACAAGTTTTGACACGGGAAAACGTGTCAAATGTGCTGTGCACATTGGATACTTTGAATAGAGTACAAGACTATTTGGGATTTAGTCATTGTAAGACAGAAGAAAGTCCGTGGATTCGGTTTGAATATTTTTTTACGGTCAAATTGAACCAGCATAAACGAGTCTTGTTCGCAAACCCCAAAGCAAGCCTCCGTCTCTCTGAAAACCAGTGTTATGGTGGCTCCATCGGCTCAAAAACACCACACAAAACATTATTAAAGAGAAGATTCTCCATCTACAGAAAAATTTTGGTCTCGAAAATTTACCTCAGAATACCCTGCAAGCTTCCCTGCTAGCAGAGTCTCTCTTCTCTTTCTCTCCCTTCTTTCAGGCGGGGAGGAAGGAGACTCTGCCGATGTAGAGCGTTTCCTTTGATACACCGCCGTCCACGATTGTGGACGAACAAAACCAGTTTTAAAAACCGGTTTTTAACCGATTACATGTAGTGCGCATGAGCAAATGTAAGACACCGTGGCGCCAAACATTGTTTGACGAGAGCGGCTGTCAAAATCATAAAAGCGTTGCTAAGTTACGCCACACATGCGCGACAGAAATAATGTCCTACATCGGCAGAGTCTATTTTTCTCTCTCAACCAAAACAAAAGGAAAATAGGCTCTGCTGGCAGGGAACCTGCGGGCAGAGTCTCCTTTACCTTCCCCCGAGTGAGAGAAAGGAAAGAAGACTCTTTCCTTTCTCTCACTCGGGGGAAAGTAAAGGAGACTTTGCTCGCAGGGTAACCTCAGAATGAAAATAGTACGAAAAACGTATCTCTTTCCCTACACTTCTGCCCAAACAATATGGCGTCGGAAACCGTGAAAGGAACTATAAATAAACTAATATAAAACTCGTGTGAGTACTCTTTTATGGGTAAATTATGACGCAGTAAATTCCTCGTCCACCCACTCGTTGAAGGTTTCGGCATGAAAATCCCTTTTTCATAAAAATATTCGACTAGAAATAGATACGTTTAGCTAACCAAAACAAAATTTATTACTTTAGTTAAGACAATAACATATAACTCGTGCGGGTACTGTTACTAAAACAAGGAACGGCCTGAAACCACCTAAAACGACCTGAAACGACCTGAAAACGACCTGAAACGACCTGAAACGACCTGAAACGACCTTAAACCATCTTGAAACCACCTGAAACCAGCCAAAACATTGAATCTCCATCGAGTTTGTCGTCCAGTTTGTGTATTTTATTGACTTTTATCGATCGATCAAGTGTTTGTTTTCCTTGGAAGGGATGTATTTCATGGTAGAATGTCATATAGTCGCTACGTATACTCTCCCATAAAAGTATTCCACACTTATACCTCACCTCTCCCTCGCTACGATTACCTGTTCCTAGCTAGATCAACCGTCCCTACCTATGATCAACTGTTCCTAGCTATGATCAACTGTCACTAGCTATGATCATTAATCACTCTCAACATAGGAGGGACGTAAAGAACCACTGAGGACTTAAAGAAGCCCTGGCAGTGACCACAAGTTTCAAGTTTCAAGTTTTCAAGTTTCAAGTTTATTTTTACAAAGTAATGAGCTATATATACACAATTTTATCACCCTCCCGCAAATAGCATAAAGCTAATCTAGGCGGGAGGCGATATATTACATTAAATAAATATTAGAAAGATTTACAAATAAATATGACGATAAATAAATGGAAAACTAACAGTTACTTAAAATAAAGAAACGAAAAGGGAAACAAAAAGGAGAAAAAGGAAAAATGATACTAACCAGTATTGAAATCAAGAACTCATTATTTATAAATAGCGCATATATATAGACTCATCCGAGACGTTCAAAGTATAATGTGTCTGTCCTACAATAGTGGAAGTGTCAACAAGCTATCTTCTCTTTAGGAAAAATCATAATAGTGTTTTACGTAATATTAACTTAAACTTCTTCTTTTTTAATTTCGCAAATTTGCTCGGTATCGTATTCCATAACTCAGCTCCAATTTTGAGAATGAATTTTTTGTACTTCCAGTTGAGATTGTTTAATATAGATCTTCCCTGATGATGAAGATCTTGGGTTGTATGAGTGACACTCGAGCAAAGGGAATAACTATGATTTAGAATAGGAAGAATGGGCAAGCTTATGTTCATATCATCATTAACTGGGGCGAACCGATTCATCGTATAGAAATTAATGGTATTGTATTAGCTCTGATAAAAAGAGTGACTGGCATGTTTGGGGCTCTATCAGTAAGTACATTATCG